>NC_054542.1:38994788-39054788 GCF_017654505.1 Polyodon spathula | reverse complement strand
GATCTTTTAAACCAAAACGTAAGCAGTAAATAAGCTTAAAAAACATGCTAGTGTTGTGAGAAATTTAATATATGTATTGCAATAAATATGCAGTTCTGTCTTAGAAATTGAGAAGCCTTCATTTATGTTTTAGTGCTCTAGAAGCTGGACTGAGACTGGCAAACTTGTTCCATGTGGAACCCTGCAGAGCTGTCTGATGTAAATGGTTTTCCTTCACTTTTGTGCGGGCTACAGTTAAACCTAAGGCATAATAATGGGATTTTTTAGATAACAAATTACCAGCGCAGCCCTTTCTTTTGTCTCTACCGGGGAGTTTAATAGCTAAAGCAATAGAGAAAGGCTTTGGTTACCAGAGTAACGAAGAAAACAGACCCCAGTCTCCATGGTAAATAGAAAAGCTATTTGTTGCAGCCTTTTAAAACCTTGAACAGACCTTAACAGTTGTGCTATAATCAGTACAGACTTACACTACTATTTGTCTCTACCTAACCAGTCTTATACACTGCTCTGTTCAGTTTTTAGGAGATCAATTACACAGTCGAAAACGAACATGCATGTTTTACGTAATAAAATTGCCTTAATTAGCAACTATATATTGATTTCATTCTACGTGGAGAAAAGGGCCACTGGTTTATATGTGAGATATAATAGCAGATAACCAAAAGTTTCTATTACATTTTCGATTGTTTACTAAATATAGTACAATACAATAAAGAGCATGCATCTTAGGTAGAGCTTGCGCTAAATATCACCTACTCTACGGTGCAGCAAGATATGTTTAGGTGTGTGTGGAAACAATTTAATATATTACATTTAATAGAAAAAAATACCTGAAAAATGTTGTAGCAGATTACAGAATGTAATTTGTTTCTTTACACTGGCCAAATTAAAATCCCCGTCAAGTCTGAGTAAAGCCATTTGCATAAACAACAAAGTAATGCCTGTTTACCATATAAATATTAGAACATTAGTAATGCACTAAAAAGGAGTTTTGAATGCTGTCTGGAACGGTTTGCTGAGACCTTTGTAGGTTCATTATTAATCATTGTAATTGAATGAGGGTACACAGGCACATTATTAATATGCTTTCCTCCCCCACTACCCCTTGAACAAAAAAAAAAAAAAGTAGAACAGCTGCACTTCGCTCCTAGATTAAGCACAGTGGCTGGTAGCTCCCATTTCACTTGAGTCACGAGCAAGATATAGCACAATTACAGAGAGCACAAAGACAGCAGCTCAGTAATTCCTGGATCTACAAACCCGGCAATAAAATTACCTACATTGCCAGCATGCCCTGTAAGTGCTTCTCATGGCTAATCATTTTGTCTTACTTCCCAAACAAAAGAGCCTTTTCTGTCTGCTTCTATATCCCCTTGTTCTTTTACATTATTTTAATGTGTTCTTTTTTTTAAATATATAACCAATTATGTTCATAAACCAAAAAAATAATAATGATTGCATGATTTTATCCTGAATTTTAGAGTGACACCATCGGTATTAAAAAAAGGGTATCAGTTATTATTTAAGTGATTTAAATAAAGTGCAGTTTTATCTTTGCAGTCATTTCACAGGATTTTACCCACCTTCAGATACAGCTGACATACTGAAAAATCCAAAATAATTAATAAGAAACATTTTCCGATTTTATTTCCCGTCAATAAATAACGTGTTTAAACTGAAAGATGTTAGCTGTAATATCAGGTATTTTTTTTATCTAATTTTAAAAGGCTATGGTCCCTGGGAATAACTACAGGTTTGATTTGAACACAGAAAATGGCAAAATAGACCAATTATACTGTGCTGTGTTTATACTATAATGAATATCATTAAATAATACAAAAGAGACTGTACACAATATTGTGTTGGGCAGCAGCGCATCGGTTTAAGTTGAAGTCATAATTTGCTATTATTTGAAAGAGAAATAACAACACTATTTAAAAAAGGAAAACAATAAAACAAGCAGACACAGTTAATGTTTATATTGTTACCTCCAGCTAAACTTGTTCAAAAGGCAATAACAAAACATTAGCAGACTGTAGGCCTTTCAGGTAATAGTTCCCAAGAACATAATAGTTAGCGATTTAAAAAAAAAAAAAAGTTTCAAATATGAAAAGGTCTAAGATGAATTTCCCAGTGAATCCAGTCCTTTTTATGATCTTTAATTGGAATGTATCATAAAGTTGTTTGTGCGTGCGTCTGTGTGTGCGTGTGCGTGCGTTTATGCATGTGTGTGTCTGTATATGTGTATGCGCAAGCGTGTGTACATCTCAAACAGCTGTAAAAGTCGTGTTAATCATTTTCTTTTTTTACCAAAACCAAAACACACAATCTTTGACTGACATCACTAAATTCACGATTGCCTTTTTAACCAATAATCTCACACACCATCACAGAATGGGATTTGTACAGTATGTACCAGCACAATAGGTTATCCCTCCTTAATCTGATAAAGCAAGAAGAAATGAGAGCTGGCTGATTGATAAGTATTTTGATATTCTAATTACAATGAATGTCAGAATGCATTAACTCTGGATTCTGTTTAGGAAGAGACAGGATGGGATACAGCCAAGTTAAAACCTGTATGTTATTCTACAAAACTCCTATCATTCTGGTATATTACTTAAGCACAAAAACGCTGAGATGACTAACTTTATGCCAAGTTCTCCCCAATAATAAACCACTCCCCAATAACGCTTTTGACAGTCAAGCCTACATGGTGTACACAAGGTAACACTTCATTTAAAATGAAGCCGCTGATGAAATTGACAGAAAAATTGTGCCACTGTTACTTAAAAATAAGTTTAGGAGATATGAGCTGATAAATGCACTGCAAGCCCCATGCTGTCCCTCAAGTATTTAAAAATGCAGCTCAGTTAGATGTAATTTATACTCCCAAAGGGTTTCTGACCAAACATAAGGGTTTTAATGATATAAAATTGTTCCACATACTCTGCCCAGTCAGTTGAAGTGATGGAAGGTATAATATAAAACCAATAATAATCTGAATTGTATGCTTATCACATATAATGGCAATTGCAAAGTGTACCATTTAAATAGAAATGATGCAAAATAAGTCTGACCATGGTGGTTTAAGTGAATCATTATATGTTCTGCTGATACATTTAGAGAACTTTCACACACCAGGTATGTTTCAAACTGTATAATACAGCCTATGATGGAGCCTTTAAATGTTAATAATATTACAGAACTCTGCTTTTAAGCTTCAATTTCCACAAAAGCGCTCTAAAAAAGGCAATAGGGTATAGTTAATGTATTTTAAAAGCATCTGTTATTGGCACAGGTTAATATCCCAATTATTTGAAGATACAATTCTAGATGATATGGAGGGGTTCTTTTATGAGACAACATACAAATGAAACACATGGATTTTATTCACTTCTATTGGGAATACTATCCTGGAAAAGGATATAAGTACCCAGCTTTGCCAAACAAGGGATAGAAATATATTTAGCAATGCATACAGTACATATTGAATTTTTGTAATTTTCAGCAACGTGTATTTTTTTTTCTTGGAACCATGAAACAGCAATAGTGTGCAGTATGAGCAGAAGCATCATCACACTGGAACACATGTGAAGGATACCTGGCTACCTACTGCGCAGCAGTCAGAAAATGCAAATAGTTAAGGTTCCAATGGTTTGTAAACATGTGAAATGGATGTGAAAAAGCAAGTGATCTGTATTTATATGGTCCTTCAAACTATTAAAGTAAAATCCACAGCGGCAGCACCTTCGTTAAGATACTGCCAAAACAGGGTTTTCTCGCATGATACTCACAAATAAACTTGACCTAATCAATCATACAATACAACTGTGTACCAATAATGGGGCCTTCATCAGGAAACCAAAAAGTCACATGACCACAATATGGCAGCCCAATTAGGTCACATGTCCATATGCCAGGTAGATCATATATTTTGCCTGTTAGGTGTTTGTTTTTTTTTTTTTTATTAAAGATCGACTTGCAATTTTATACATTTAAAGATATTTCTCATACCATTGAAGAGGTACGATGTTGTCAGATTCAAACAGACTTGTATTCCCCGAAGCCATTAATCCCAAAAAGCTAACATTCAAAACGGAGAACAGCTGTTGTCAAACCATTAGGAAGTTATTAGCTTCTCAAAGTGACTGCTATGTAGATGTAAAAATCACAACAAATCACAGCTACAGCAGTGCAGAGTTGCAGGTTCATGATGACTGGATGTGAATTATGCACATCTAAACTTGGATAACAGAACAGTAAGTTATAAAATGGGTTGCTGGGTTACACTGAAGTAGGTATTCAAATGAAATGGTGCTCAGCTAGTCACCAGAGAAGCTGTAAAACAGTTTCAGAATAACCACCAACTAATCACTGGCATTTCTTATTCTATACTACAGTATTTTGCAAATATTTTTGATATAACTCATTCGTCATACTGACAACTCTGCTTTTGAATTTCCAGTTGTCGTGTGGGGTGTTACTGACATACAGTACTTGTTTAATATAAAACCTTTTGTTTTTAATTGTATTAGTTAAAAGATATTCTCTACAGACGTAATTACTTTGTAACCACACAACTATATAATTAGTAATTACCAACCTTCTCTTATGTAACATTGCATACATTCCATCAGAAGTATTATAGTAACATTACAGGTTAAAAAATAGGATTTGGGTATCTTCAACAACACTGATCAGATTTGAAAAAAAACAGTGTTGTTCGAGCTATTAAACAATTCTAGTATAGTACATTTATTTCCGGTCCTGTATAACGTGTCAAAAGGTAAAAATAATAATATTCACAATACAATCAATTAAGGAAATGCCTTTAGAAAAGCAATTTTAAATACAAAGCCAATTCAGTTTATCAACAATGATAAATTAAGGCAATCTATAAAAGGGGTTTCTTTCATGTCTCTTAGAAATAAATACTAACTAAAAAACTAGTGCTCCGAGGACAAACCTAAAGAAGGAAGTGACACGGCACTACACCGGGTAACAGCAAATAAATGATTGTGTACAACAGTGGATAGCCTTAAACTACCATGACAACCTAGTAATGAAACATACGCCTTCTACAAACCAGATAATTATACACCGGGCCCTTCAAACAATTTCTGTAGACTACAGCACAATTTAAAACATAAAAAACAAATGTGTCTAATAAAATCTGAGTGAATACTTTTTTCAGTGAATACAATCATAATAAGATGCTAACCTTGCCTTTTTCTAGTTTATTAATGTTAAGAAAAAAGCCATATTACCCTACACTATTCTGGTGTAAACAAGAGTGCTAGTCACAATTTTTCCTCGGAGGGATTCGGAGCTTTGCCGATTTGTTTTTATGTGAGCCAGTATAAGTCAAATTCTCTACTTTTGCATCTTTTTTTCACTTAAAGTAACACTTTACATTGTGTTCCTAATACCTGTGTATTTACATAGATGTTACTTAGTAAATACACGTGTACTTACACACAAGTACAATGTTACTATGGATAGTTACAATGTACTTCATGTGTAAATATTTTTACAGGATATATGTAAGTACACAATTGTATCGGAAAAAAGGTTAGTTAGTGGGGTTAGGGTTAATGTTGGGGTTAGGGTTAGTGTTAGAGGGGTCAGGGTTAGTGTTAGGGTTAATGTTGGGGTTAGGGTTAGTGTTAGTGTTAGAGGGGTCAGGGTTAGTGTTAGGGTTAGTGGGGTTAGGGTTAATGTTGGGGTTAGGGTTAATGTTAGAGGGGTCAGGGTTAGTGGGGTTAGGGTTAATGTTGGGGTTAGAGGGGTCATGGTTAGTATTAGGGTTAGAGGGGTTAGGGTTAGTGTTAGAGTAGTTAGTGATAGGGTTAGAGGGGTTAGTGTTAGAGGGGTTAGGGTCAGTGTTAGTGTCTGAGGGGTTAGGGTTAGTGTTAGTGTTACTGTTAGAGGGGTCAGGGTTATTGTTAGTGTTAGGGTTTTATCGTGCATCCCTTATTGATTGACATGCTTTCAGCCAGTAACATGCTTCAAGTCAAAAGAGAGAAATGAACCTGGTGTTCTTGTTATAGAAGTCACGGAAAATGAGAACTTCCTTTAACCTATTGCAGTATCAGACATTATGTTTTTAAATAGATAAACATGTTTACTATAACATGTGTATCCTTCAAAACTGCACATGCATTGCCTATGGAGCTAATGGAAGTGCACAACAGGTAAGATGCATGAAATTATTTTGTTCGCTACAATCCCTTTAAAGCTATCAAATAGAAAAATTGAATGATGGGATCAAACATACCATGGTTGGCCTATATGTCCCTCTCCCTGTATATTATCCCACATTAGAATTACTGGATAGTATGTTACAATCATATGGTTCCATCAAATTGCAGGTTATTTTCTGTACTTCTATACTTTAAATTGATACATCAACAACTGTGTGATTATATTTCTAACAATACCATTTTAAGTGCCATCTAATCTGGATTGCATTCTGAACACTCTACGGCTGAGGCTTAGCTTGATGCTGCTGATTATATTCTTCCTAATATGCAAAAGAGTTTAAGCGATGCGGTGACTCCAGGTTTAAAAAGGTTTTCTATACGGTGGATTCACATAATTATTGCAACAAACAGGAATATATTGGTGTTAGAAATGCTGCTTTAGCCTGGTGTAGAGACTACTTAACAACCCGTGGGCAGGTCGTGTTTTGAAGGGCATTTATTAGGTCTTTCAGATGTTGATTATGGAGTTTGAAGTCTACCTAGCTCGCTATTGTTTACATTGCTACTCAGTGTGCTAATTGAGATTGCATTGTCTGTTGATGCAGCGGTTTTTACATGGAGCTGTAATTATTTATAAACCCCAACAATGTTGCATTTTAAAAGTACATAAACCTTTGTTCGTAAGACACCAGGTAAGGTTTTTGAAACGTGCAACACAGAAGGGAATTTAAAACGGATTTACCAACTCCTTACAAAAAAAGACAAAACAGAACGCTGAGATATTTTTGCCATCCAAAGCTGGGAAAAGTTTCTAATAAAGAATTTGTGGACAGAATTGTAGTAGTTACCTTGCCAACATGGCACTGCAACACGTTACACAATGTGAAAATTGAGATGGTGACAAAGACGTTTAGAAATGATAAAAATAATTTGTAGAAACAGGAGGATCTAGGTTAATTAATTGAACATTTAATGCTGTTGTTTTTTTTTTATATAAAAAAGGACACATCATTAAACTTCCATCATCTATTGATCTAATTAGAAGTCAATACCGTCTGTTTGTTCCAGATTCTGACTATTAGGTTTTTAAAGGTTTCGATTGTTTTACCCAGATTACAGATTTTCTGTGACTGTAGGTATTGTTTTAAAAATGTCCTGTACATATCTTGTAAAGAAGCTTTTAGTTCTGGGAGGATCTCTCTTAAAAATACATACTATTTGAATAACAAAAACAATGTCAAAAGTTTCTGAATGCTATTCAATGTTTCTGTTCTGTGACAATTACAAATGTCAGTTCAGTGCACTAGTTAACCTTGATGAGTTTATACCGTCAAATATACATTTATTTCCCCCTTTATGATGCTAGGCAACCATTACTGGCTGCCACTGTTGCTCACCATGGCAAGGTCAAAGGTATAATATAGACATTAATATAATGTAGAAAATGACTTGTCATGTTGTTCAGCAACCTTGAAGAAGCACTGTGTATATAATATTCAGTATATTAAAACAGTATTTTTTTTTTTTTTATCACATAACTCACCCACTGCATATTACTGTATGCAGCAGACAGCTCCACCTGTTGAACATGGTTTTTGAGAATTGCATGCACTTGCTCATTCTTAATTCATACATAATTAAACAGTTTTATTGAAAAGTTTTCAAAAGTTGTACCCATAAAGATGCAATATACCATATACATTCTTTATTGCATTTACAGCTGGTTTAAGATTCTGATCAGCAGGAGAAGGAAGAACATTCAGATAAGGGAATCCTCCCGAGGTTTTCTGTGATCTTGCACTCATTTCAAAGATCACCAAGACCAAACTGGAAACCTTTTGTGTCGCTGTAAATCCGTCACCTTTTATCATGATAAATAATTCAAAACAATGACATGCCATTCGAAAAAAAAGGAAAATTCCAGAATCCTTTGGTATAAATGTATTATGTATATTTGCAGCTACTGTTTCTTTCATTTATAGAAACCATTATGAATGCAGGTGATCAAATAAAAAAAAGACTTGAACCATGTTAGATTTTTAACTGGAGTGTTCTAGATTTTTTGCCACACACAAGCACACATTATGTGTCGGTACATAGATTGCAGATGCATGCATGAAAGTACTGTATGTATGTATGCATTATGTATATATGTGTGTATGTATGCATTTTTGTGTATGTGTGTATGTCTGTATGGATTTTAAAAATCCCATTATGTCAGACAGTTGGGTTATTGTGATTAGATAAAATCCATAAGCCCATTATTTTTCCAAATGGTTTTCAATGTTTCTGTTCTGTGAGAAATACAGATGTCGTTTTCAGTTTGGTCTGCTAATTAACCTAGATGCACTAAAGTAATGAGTTCTCTCCAGTGACTCCATCAGTTTGAAAAGGGAGCATTTTCATGTGATCGTCTCAGGCCATATCATCAGGGCATTGTCAGTGCAAACAATACCCTTATCTAGCTTCTTTTCAAGCCACCTGATTAACTGGAAAAAATAGAAACAGAAAGAAAAGGCCATGTCCTTGCACAGTCGCTGGAAATGTCACCAAAAGGCCACGGGACCAGTAGTACCTTTATATATGTTAGCATATCTTACTGAAGTGCCAGAGATCTTAGGCTTTTCTCCAAGAAGAATGCCTACCATTAAAACACTCAATTTACTATGACCAAGCACAGCAAATACTGTATTAGGGCATGCAATGGTCATTTATTTCTGTACTTTAAATGTGTAGTCTAGGATTTGTGCTCCAAACTGTTTGTTTAGCCAGTGTTAGGTAAATCATTTATTATCATAATGAAACAATCCATTTACACATGCTTGTTTCCAACTCAAATCTCTGTAACTTATTTGATTCCAAAATTTGGTGAAGACCAGCTGAAGTATGTTTGTTTTCTTCAGCCCTAAAAGCCAAGATTCACAACAGTAAACTGACTCTACTGTCATTTTGACATTTTCTAATATTCCAGCTAAAGTGGAATAAATAATAATGCAGTAAAACAGACATTGTTGTAGGAACGTGACTCTACAATTGCCTCCTTTCTTTAGCTTACCTTACATGTACACTAGTATTAAAAACCCTGCAATATGCTTTGGAAAGAAAAGGATATACTTTACATTGTGTGCATGTCCTGGTTCCTAGTGTTATTTAATATAATCATTTTAGTGTTACAATTATGCCAGCCGAAAAAGCATAATAATACTGTTATTTTAAAGCAAATAAATAAATAAATAAATAAATAAATAAATAATAGCGTCTCTAATTGTTATACGGTATATCACAAGAAAATCACCCAACTCATTATAAGTCAAGTATTTCTCACATTTAAACATCTGAACGCTAGAAACTGAAAGAAAGAAAAATTGTCTACAAAAAAAAATAATTGCACAGATTTTTAAAAGTCCAAACTTCTGTATTTTATACTTCACATCTAAGGACCGGACCAAATCACTGTTCGCAAACGAGGACGCGAAAGCATTCGCGGAAATAAAATACAAGAAAAATTCCAAGCGAAATCTCGCGGAACCAAAACAAGCCCTTTTCGCCCTTCAAAAAGCAGCTATCGCTTGTTGACTTGCACAAGTGAGTTGAGAAGGCAATCGGCCAACCAAATCTACACAATTCCAGCTATATAAATCACATTGCAAGACTTTCACAGGACTGGATTTTCTAGTCAGCATCAAAGTTGTCTAAAGCTATTAAACAAATAGTAAAAAAAAAAAAAAAAAAAACACAAAAAAACACCCCCAAAAAACAGTACATGCCTCAAGACGCTTTGTTTATGTTATGTTTAATAAAGCATTACATATTTTTAGATATTATTTCTTTAATAATGTACAAACAATAAACTATTTCTACTCACTGAGAGGTTTACGTGGAGCAGTGTCTCTTTCAGTGATGGCAAAGCTTTTTAGATATATTTTCGTTTATTTCTTACCTTTGCAATAAGCTACGACTACAGGTATAGTGTATTTTTAGTTTTAAATCATGGACATACTCTCACGTTGTCTGTGACGTTACCTACTTCTGTTCAAATTATTCATAAGGCACAGTGCTGCATTACATTGAACTTCGATCAAACTCAAGGCTAGCAAATGTAAACAAACTAGAATACTAATAAAGAAAGAATGAATGTTTTAATCACTTTAAAGATATTAACTTTTAGTTTTCAACATTTGGTTGGTCTCGTAAAGTAGGCCTACTTCAAAATGTAGGCCTACAGAGAAACATACATGAAGCAAATTCTCAGCATGTAAGAACAACAACGCAAGAAAGAAAGGGTTTGCTCATATTTGTGAGTTAGATGATGATGAATACACCCACCTAGTGACTTACAAAAACATTTGGTGGCTGAGTCTTGCAGCATGTATCAAGCGTTTTGTAACTTTAAGAATGAGCCTTGCACAGTACTTTGAAAAACAGGCAAATGGCAACAAAGGTTCAATTCGCTACCGTGAACACTGTGAAGTCTTGCAGGAGATCCTGCAAAATCCCAAATTTATTTTGTCCTTACTGTTTTTAAATTGGATTTTGCCACTCCTTGTACACATGAATCAAGCCCTAGAGAAAGAAAACGTGGACTTGTATTCAGCTTACACATCTGTCCAGAAGTATTTACGAGCAATTCAGAAACCTTTCCTGCAAGGCGGAGATGATGACCCAGTCTTTGTTGAGCCAGGCCCATTGAAAATTCCTAATGAAAATTTTAATGGATTCTTTGAGGAATGCGAGTCAGAGCACCATCTCTCTGAATCTGAAATCTTAGTAAAGGTCACATTCGTCAGGTATGCAACAAGATTACACAGCGCGCCCCCTGAAAAAGAACAGGTTAAACTTTTTTTTTCCTTGATCCCTTAATTCCTAAACCCGATATAACTGAGCTGTCCAAAATTGGTCAGAGGTTTTCTAAGCATATCTGATGTTTCTAAACTGGATCACAATAGTCTGTGTTTTGCGATGATGGTGCAGTGAAGACATTGTTTAAGTCGGCAGTAATGACAATGCAGCATTTTGGTGCCATCTCTTTAAAAACAGCGAGGAATACAAGGAGTTAGCCAGGCTTGCCATTCTCTTGTTAATGCTAAGTCCAGATACTTGCAGTTGTGAACAGGGCTTCAGTCACTTGAATGGGATCAAAACCTTTACCTGTAATCGACTGGGACCATGCCGCGTTGATGACAGCTTAAGGAGTGCTACCTGCCCATATACTACAGCAGAATTTCCAGCTTCAAAGTTTGCAAAAAAAAAGCGAGTGTAGGGAGGGCATAATCACAAGACACAGATACTACTAAGTTACATTTCTTTTTTAGGAATTAATTTCATTTTAAAGTTCAGACTGTTGTGAATGTGCTTATTTATTCCTGGATTAAAATTGGTGCAAATTGTGAATTGATATAAATCACTATATATACATCTACACACACAAACACACACACACGATTGTATCAAGCTTCCGTCTGTTTGCCCGCAGCCAATATGTCGGTGTTGACCCCTGGCGATATGGAAACTAGAGATATTATCACATAAACACTCTCTTGCAAGAGCGATCGTGGTTTGATTTGGTCCGACCCTAAGTTAGAATATTATGCATACTGCGAATCAATGAAAATACAGTGTAAATAGCTACATTAAGGTTAATTTATGCTGCTACAAAGCACAATGAGTATTACAGAAGAGATACAGGTAAATACCTTAAAGCAAGATATATACTGTACTGTTAAGCAACAGAACTTTGTTTTTGAAGAGTAATGCTGAGATATAGCTAATGAAACATAATAATGATGTCCTCTGCTTTCTCTCAGACTCAGAAATTAATAAGTATTAATTAATGAGCAGGTAGGTCGACCTAAAATATACGTTATAGGAGCAAAACATTATCGTGATTGCCCAAGTGTCCAGTCAATAGTCACTTTCTCAGGAATAAGGCCTGAAAGCTCTTCTGATTTCAAAGGCTTGAAATGGAAATAGTAGATGCTTGTGGCTCATTTACAGCAATGGTAGTGTTTTTGAAAGACAGCAAATGTTAATAACAAAGAAGAGCTCTCACTTGTCAACTCAGCATCCTGAAGGATAGCATTGATTTAGAGTTTAGTCAAAGACTAAGGACACAGAAACTGAACCAGTAAATACAAATATTATGCAGTATAACCCTAAGAAAAGGCAATTCTTATGCAATAATACTGTAGAACACCAAACTACAAGACTCTACCATGGACTGGTTGTAGATTTAGGCATTTTTGTATTTCATATGTTAATTTTAAGCGCATTCAAATACCGGGTTACACTTTCTAAAAGGAATATGTCTCTTAAAGAGTAAGCAGCGGGTTCCGAAAAATACAGTGTTACATGTCCCCACCTGTTGCTATAACTGTTTAAATAATGTAATTTTTCTTTTGTTAACATCCTGACAACCTTTAAAGTCCGTTTCAAATCTCTTTTCAAAATGTCCGCTCTTGTGCACTAGGTTTGAGATGGTCCTCTAAATCACATCATGGATTGTTATTGCTGTGTTACCTGTCTGATAATGTGGGCAATAATCCTAACACTATCAGTGCACTACAGCAGACATTTTGAGAAGAACACTGAAATTAGAGAGAAACGACAAATATATCAGTTATCATATCAACATTTAAGGGAACTTCTATCTTCTGTCTGTTCCTAGTTAGGGTCACTAATAAACACCTTATACTAGGCGACTGCAATGATACCTTGAGGCAGGGTACTGTAAGCATAGTGTAAATACTTGAAGTATGTGGGAAATGCAGTCCTGATAAGACAAAAAATAAAGCACATGCTGGAGAAATTTCAAGCAGTTGGCTACTTCCTCTAAATACAAAGGAATTGTATCACTGATGATTTAACTAAAGCTACCTGCTTAAATTAACAGAAGGGATTACATTGGCTCTTTCATGACTCATCGTGTTAGTAAAACAGAAGTAGTGTATCCCTTGTCAGTGGACTAATGCGCAAGAGATTAGTATACAGAACTTAAACTTGCACGTGATATCAGCTTTATAGGGTTACGAATGATAGGTTATTTAATAATGATTATTATTATTTTTTTTTTTTTCCCCTGATGAATAAACAGCACCTTTCAAAAAAAAGGGCCTCAAACATTTACCTTTTGTTGGGGAGGAAATAAAAAAGGCTTTGGTTCCTGAGGCAGGAAGGATGCTAGAAAAGAAAATGCATTATTCAAAATGAAAAAGCCTGTTTACTTCAGTAACTACTGTGAAACAAATGGTTCTTTCTCTTGCCATTGGCCACCCACAGAAAGGGAACAGAACAAAGATAGCTCTGTCGGGCCTCTCACCGCCAGAAAATGCCTGGAGTAGCCAGACTATATGAGAGCCCTGCTGAGTTCATTCAGCTACGCTACACTCTTACACATTGTACAGCTAATTACACATCAGATTAAGAATCCAATTATTAGTGCACTCTGGCTAATTAGAAATTATTTAAAGCATTTCTCAATTCATTTTTATATGGTTGCATGCATAGTAAACCCCACTTCCACGCAATAGAAATTGACAGGGTTAAAAAAAAAAAAAAAAAAAAAAAAAAAAAAAAAAATGACAAAAAAAAAAGAATTAAGGGACTTTTTTCTTTACAGAAACCAGTGCTCCCAAAAAACGCACAACTCTCCCACTTGTATTAATATTTTTCTTTTTTTCCCTAATTTTTGGCTCTGTTTTTATTTCTAGAGGACTTTTATAGCTCAGCTGGCAATTCCATCCCATTTGGGGAGCAGCATGTTATTATGACAGCTTGTTCTAGTAGCTTTTCAATCATTTCAAGTTGTGCTTTGCAAGTATCTTTGCAGCAGGTGAGCGTTTTGGCACAAGTCCAGGTTATTCACAAAGCACAGCGCTGAGGTTTAATGGCAGCCATATGCATGTGGCACCGAATGCCAGTCTTTACCCATATGCTGCTAGGCAGATCCTTCAGCCTGCCAGTCACTCTGCTTAGTCGCTACAGTCTAAGTATCTGCCTGCCTGCCAGCAAAAAAGATACCAAGGCAGTACATTTCTCCAGTACACCATCCTTATTACTGAGACAACCCTGTCATTAGTAGGAGCACAATGAACCTGATCTGGAGATGCATACCAATTAGGCTGCATGGAGCACTTTTGCTCCTCATCTCTATGGAAACTCTGCTTCCCTGACTGGAGTGGACAATCAGTAATGTTTCAGAAACCAATATGTCACCTAGCTAATACATTGTAGACTTTGTCACATATATTGGTTCCTTGTGTTAAAAGATTAATCCTGCATTAAAGATGTACCTTTAAAATAGAGGTATACTGTGCTACTTAAAAATAATAATAATAATAAAATGAGTAAAAAAATAAATCAATAAATTTGTTATCCTAATTCATAAAAAAAAAAAAAAAAAAAATTAAAAGCAATAACTTGGTTTTCTTCAAAACCCAAGTAGGACTGTTGTCTGTGCAAGAAACTGGGTGTCATTTTTTATTTAAAAAATAAAAAATATACATAAGAAGAATTATAATTTGAAAGATTTTGTATAGGATTTTGTGCAAAGTTACTTCAATATGCCTCCCGGTAATTCATATTTGTGAGTCAAAAACGACTATAAACGTTTCCTGAAATGAGAAACCTGCTGCTCATTGAACTTTGTTTTGGAGTATGTGAAAATGAATGATATATTAGTTAGAAGACTCTTGAATGCATGAGGGACCACTAATCATGGGCCGTGTTGTGTGATACAATGCCATTACGATTTCTGTCCAGTACCCTTCTGGCTCTTTTGCATTGTGGTTTAGACGCTCGTTTGTGGTGCACAGGGTTGCTGGTTCGCTCTCCGCCCAGTTACACATTATATTCAAATGAAATAACAGTTCTAACAGTAACACACCTACACAGTAGCAAGTTTTCAATGAAGGGAGGGTCATGGACCCTCATATGAATATCGAAACAGTCAGTCTTTTATCAAATCCTACTTTTCGAAAGGCGACAATAATCAATTTTAATATGACAAAACTAAACAAATATATTGATAGCACTTTAGTAACCCGAGTCATATTGTTTTTCAGTTTAAGGCTTTTAAGGAATATAGACATTAAATAAAGAGTAAAAAAAGGTTGCCGATATTAAGGTGTTGGTATTAAGAACTGCAATCATTTGGATCATTAAAAAACGCGATGACTTAGGACATAAGCATCTACCTTTCAAACTTTAAAGCAGATTCTATTTAAAGCAGATGGAAATAAGACACCCAATGAATAGTGGTTTGAACCATCTCATTCTTTATTATGAGCTTATGGTTAGTCTATGTTAGGTAAGTTGTCACTAATTTGGCTAACATCAAAACCTGGAATAGACCGAGCTGCTCTGCAATGGGACTTTTATTCCCATCCCTTGCATATACAGCATACCATTCTTTTCAGAATCTGAACACCCACTAGGGATGGGAATCAGTGGTTGAAATCAACACTGATAATCAAAACATTGTCAACGACTGATAATAAATGTATCCATGTATTTTTTCATAATAGTTGTTTTATAGTTGTTTCAATAGTTGTTTTATAGTGTGAATGGAGATGGATCAGAATTGTGTTAGAAAACTTACAGCAGCCAAGACACTAATAGTTAAAAGAATTCAAATGAAGAAATAACCTGGAAACATTTTTTAAAGGACAAAATGATAAAAAAAAAAAAAAAAAAAAAATACAAATATTACTAAATAAATTAGTTTTGTACAAATAAAACCTAAATTAATAGTAATATTTATTTTGTTTAGTTTTGTGCATTAATGTAATTCCAAAAGTTCAGGAAAAAAATAACATGGCAGTTATAGAAACAAACAAAAATAAAAACTAAAAACAACTTACTATCCAGATTTGTAATAATTTTGAGGTCAACAACCCCCTGAGACACACAATAAACATGTTATGGGGTTGCATTTTATAACAGAATTGCATGCTGATTGGTTTAAAAGACAATATGCCTTTTTTTTTTTAAATGAATCTCCAAATCTCTTCATATTATAAGTACTGCAGCTTAAGGGTCTGAGGTGTTTGGTATGAATCGTCCATCCAGAATAAATAAATATGGGTGTAAAGCTCAAAGTCATGACTGAAGTATTACTATTAATATAGATGTGTTAATGGTGTTGTCTCCAATACAGCATACACTGTTATTAATTGTGTGCATATTTTATTTTTATATTAATCACTAAGTACTCTTCAAAATAAAAGGGCATGATGGCTGTGTAATCTTGAATAAAAAAAAAAAAACTCTTTGCACTGTTAAAGGCAGATAGTGCTGTCATGCATTTAGGGAGCACACTGTATACATTAGACAAATGGATGCTTAGAATCCCCCTGATTGTAACACCCATTTATTCATTTCCTCTCATTTATATAAGGAAGATAAGTATGTAAGGTGAACCCATTGTCGAGGTACATTCTGTCAAACACAACTTCAGTGTAAAGGCATATTTTAATGCTATGTAGATAATTGCTACAGTATTAAGTACAGTCAGGAAAATGTAGTTTTTATAAGCTCAGAGTTATGGTTTGGGTGTAGTTTACACGTTGCTTTATGTTAAACAGAGGAAAAAGCTTTTACATAACCTTGGGTTTGTATACTATTTTTTTTTTTTTGTTTGTTTGTTAAAGTTTCACACACAGTGGCAGGTTTGTGTTCCAGTATTTTTCGAGTGGAGTGAAGGAAGTGCTATATACTGTACAGGTTGTGCAGTATACTTAGCTTATAGTTAGGCTTGGTACTATTTGACTTTTTTTTTTTTTTTTTTTTTGCCAAATCGACGATTACTATCAATGTTTATTTTAGAAAGAATTGAGAATGCGTGAAATCGACCTTTATGCTTTTAAAAAAAATTAATACTTTCATGCCTTTGAGAAATGTCTCATTTAGCAACCCCCCTTATCATATTCTACATGCAACAAAACCATGGTTACAAACATTCTAACTGAAATAACATTTGGTTATAGCAAAGCTATAGCTTATAAAGATAAAGATTCTATACAAATTTAAAAATGTTCTCAAATAAACCGTAGAAAATGGAGCATACACAGACTTTTGCAGTATAAATTTTACAAAATATGCACAAAACAAAACATTAGATAGTTGAACAGAATTAACTTGCACTTATTATTTGGAGTCTGAGCTCCCCCCTCTTCTGCTTCAGCACAGCTGGACTCAAGAGTCACTGGAAGGCAAGGCAGACGAGCACTTCATCCTTCACTCAGGGTATTGTGCACAATATTCATGTTTTCCTCTTGCGCACCATTTTCAAATGAAACTACTAACTGTCACCATATATCTTAGCAAAAGCTTACGTACACCCGCTAAATTCAAAGTAGGCTCTTTGAATGACAGGCACTGTAGCTGGCAAATGAAAGCGCACAGTCGGTGCAGGTCTTGATGATTGACAGTCATTTAAATGAATGAGAGCATTCTAGAGCTGCTTCAGTGAAAGTGACAGTGGCACTACAGTACTAACAGACCACTGAGATGACTGACAGCAACCCCCAGCCAATCAGAGCGGAACAGAGGGACAGACAGTAAGTATAAAAACTACACAAACTAGAGATGATTTCTAAATGATTATTTTTGGTAAGAAAATAAAATAGCGAGTGGTTTTGCTGACGTTTATCCTATAAAAATTTATTTCAGTCGAATTCATATTTTTGGGGAATTCAATGTTTAACGAGTTTTACCGATTAATATCAAAAAGTAGCAAGCCTATTTACAGTATAAATGTACACTGCTGTGCAAAAAGTCTTAGACATGTTGCATTTTTCTACTCTGATGCATTATAAGCATCAATAATTTACTCAAAGCCTCCACTTGTGTTTTCTACTATTATAACAACCTTGACTTGCATAAAGATGGAAAAACATTGAGTGAAATAGGTCGCATCACTTCATTTTCAAGGTGTGGTATCCGAAGCATAATCAACAAGTACAGAGAAACAGTGCAAAATGAACAACTGTATTGCACAGAGTTACAACGTATAACAAATCACTTTACTTTTAATGTGCTGTAATGTTTCTATTGCTGTATGGAACAGTTTCTCAAATCAAATGCTGGGGGTGGGGGAAAATGGCTAAAGCTAAAAAGTATACAGAAAAAAATAAAAATAAAAGTTGCCTGTAATTAATGTTGTCGGCTTTACGCTAGTACGTTTTTTGTTTTCGTTTTTCTGAATAATTATTAACATACTAAACTGCAAGGATATTCAATGTCCAACTGACCTTAATTCAGGTCACTTCTAACCACTCAGACTTCTACCATTGTATGTGACATTAGGAACAGTTGATGCAATGATAAGAAAAGTGTTTGTACACAATGTCTAAATGTCTAAGACTTCCACAGTTTAGAAGCTTATTAACATGTATTCTACAGTTAATGTGTTTTTTTTGGATTTAAAACAGCTGATACTGTGCGTCTGTATGAATAAGAAGTTAATACAATTATGACTAAATGAGGTCACTGAAGTTTCATTAATATAGTTTTGGAGGTCGTATTCATGCCTTTCCTTTTCTTTCTTTTAAAATGCAAACCAAATAGCTTTAAATTAATTCAAAAGTTCACATTACTCAGAACATGCACTATTCAAATTGTTCAGATGCCCTAAACAGAATTAATTGGATAAGGAATTGTACATGCATTTTCATAGTCTTTACAAATTTGACATTAAGCTGCAGGTTGATAACGTTTTTGATAGACTGTTCTTAAGCATTTCCATCAAGTGGCAAACTCGTCGCCTGTACATATAAAGACATTATTAACAGAAACATTTTAAATCTATTATTGATTTCATTAGGATGCATAAAAATGCACCAAGCTGATTACCTAAAGAGGCGTCATGTGGATTCTCCTGTCTGTTGAAATAAATTCTCCTTGTGACTATCAATAGAAGCACTCCAGCATCTCCGCTGTGATGTTTTTATTCCTCCAAAGATTAACTTCATCATTTTAATTCATTTCTAATCAGACAACATTAAACTAATCATGAGCTATGCTGAACAACGCAATCTTTGCTTGCGAGACAAGGGAGGGTATTTTCTGTAAACATCCGTGCACAGGACCAAAAGACTCCATACCTCACAGTCCTGCCAGGAGCATCCACTTTTAACCACTTCAACACCGTGACGAACGCACGTACTTCAGATGAAAACGCACTTACAGTACATGCCGTACGTGCGTAAATCAAGTTTCCCATTCTATTCTATGAGCGGTTTCTCAGTCTAGCGTTTCAGGTTTCATTCTCTAAAGGACTTGTTACACGAGTCAATGCGCTACCAACATAATTTGTAGCAACGTCTTGCCAGTGACGTCACCGCGAGCGATTTGACCTTTACCCAACGAACAGGCAACTCACATAAGATACAAATTGCCTTTAATCCAAGCAATAGCCAATCATATTTAAGAAGTACGTCACGTAGTTCTGGAATTAACAGTAAATTAACAGTTTGAAATGGCGGCCATTAAACAAAAAAGGGCCATAAGTAGGGCTGGGAGTTTGTCACGAAAAATGTGCACGTAAATCACGGAGCAGTGACGGTCAATGCGTTCAAAATCACAGAGAAAATGACAAAGGGAGAATAAAGTCACGGGGATAACAAGCTAAATAAAATAACCGTCTTTAATAAAAGCATATTGCGGCGCTCGTGCGCACAGGTTCAGCAAAGGACGAGACAAGCAAATGAAATTTCAATGTGTTGCTTTTTTATTTGTGCTGAACTAAGCAGAGAATAAAGACTCAAACAGGGAAAGGGTAAGACTGAGACGGCAAGCGTAACACACTGGGGGCGAGAAATACACGAGGATAACACAAAGAGGGTGTGGGGCTGACAAGAGACATGTACCATAAATTAAGTCAAACCGTACAACAATTAAACAACAAGTGGAATTATAATTTCAATTAAAAAGAGGAAACTGTTCAATATATGTCCCGCAGCTAATGCTGGCAGTTAATATGGTGCACATACAGACACACTGAATTTATGAACTGTTAACATAACTTTAACGAAGTATTTAATCGAAGAGCTTTGTTTGATTCAGATGTTTTCTTCTTCTACAAAAAAGGGCAGGAAGTACGGTGTTGGAGCTAGTTCAAAATATGTAATTATTTATTCGAATTAATAAACGATAAATACAGTTTTTAAATGTGAAATGTAATATTAAGGAGAAACACTTTCCAATAAAATCACATACAGATTGAACACAATTTACTAACACTAGCAAAAGTCGCGGAATCCGTGACATCCGCAACCACGTGATGCGTTATCCAACCTTCATAAAACTTTACGAGAAGTATTTCTTTGTCCTGAATCACTGTGGCAGACAGAATCACGTGACATACACTAGCGCTCTGATTGGATATTGCCTTTTGCTTGTAGTACGATTGCTGTCCACTTAAGCAATCGCGTTGCCAGAAAGTTGACACAATGTTGTCAGGGCTGTTACACGGGATTTGGTCGCAGGCGATAAAAGATGCTAGTAAATTCACTCGTGTAACAAGGGCCTTGGCAGTGCTAGTACTGTGGAATGAGCAATGAAAGTCGGGGGAGAGTCAGGTGACATTTGTATCCAATTGTGTGCCATGTAGCGATTCCAATCTACCTATGGGCGTTTAGAAGACCGAGATATATTGCGGGAAGCCATTCAACTTTTACAAGTGTGTGTGTGTGTGTGTGTGTGTGTGTGTGTGTGTGTGTGTGTGTGTGTGTGTGTGTGTGTGTGTGTGTGTGTGTGTGTGTGTACGTACGTACGTACGTACGTACAGTGCCAGTCAAAAGATTGAGTACACCTGCTTGAAACCAGGTTTTTCATGATTATCTATGCTTTTAACTGTATAAACTTGTCTATAAACACCTAATATTTCATTATATGATACGTATTTTTATATAAGCAGATGATCATAGGTGAATTGCATTCAAAAATTTAATTTTTAAATGAAAATGTAAATCTTGTCAATTTCTATGAAATGGTCACCCAAAGCAAGGAGATTTCAGTCTGAAGCCCAAGTCAGTTAAAAGTCTGAAATGTTTATAACACAGTGTTAGAACACTGGCCTAAGTATAAAAGTGTCTTTTTTAGATGTTCTCTGAGTTAACTAGAATGTTACCTAATTAACCTTTTGTCACCAATTATTGTTAACAGGGGAGGGTCCCTGATTACTATAAATATAGGTAGCATAGGCACAAGTTTGTCATTCCTGAATGTAAGGGAGCTGAAAATGGCAAAATACGCTCAGTTAAGCAAAGAAAAAAGACTGTAATTACTTTAAGAAATGAAGGTCAATCTTTAAGACAAATCACAATAACTTTGCAATTGTCTATAACTGCTGTGGTCAAGACCATCAAACAATTTGAAGAAACTGGCACTCATGAGGACCAAACAAGGTCCGGCAGGCCAAGGGTGACCTCAGAATCAGAAAACAAGTTCATTCGAGTCACAAGTCTGCGAAACCGGTGATTAACTGCCTCTGAAATACAAGCTCAGCTTAATGTTACTAGAAGTACAGATGTTTCAACATCAACTGTTCAGAGGAGATTGCGTGAAGATGGCCTAACTGGAAGAATTGCTGCAAAGAAACCATTGTTAAGAGTGCAGAATAAGAGAAAGAGACTTGCCTGGGCCAAAAAACACAGAAACTGGACGTTTGAGGAGTGTAAGTCGGTCTTATGGACCGATGAGTCAAAATTTGAAATATTTGGGTACAACCACAGAGTATTTGTAAGACGCAGAGAGGGTGAGCGCATGAGTTCTGCATGTGTGGTTCCCACTGTCAGGCATGGAGGAGGCAGTGTCATGGTCTGGGGTTGCTTTGCTGATGACAGAGTTGGTGATCTTTACCAAGTCCATGGCAAGCTCAACCAGCATGGCTATCATAGCATATTCAGAGGCATGCCATTCCATCAGGATTACGGCTAGTTGGGCAATCCTTCATTCGTCAGCAAGATATTGACCCGAAACACACCTCAAAGTTGTACAAGAACTATCTGGCAAAGAAGTGAAGTACAACTCAATCAATGACCTGGCCTGCCCAGTCTCCAGACCTCAGTCCCATAGTACCTGTATGGGACAAACTGGACCGAAGAGTCAAAGCAAAGCTACCCACAAGTTCCCTACATCTCTGGGAATTGCTGCAGAAGAGCTGGGAAGACCTGTCGGCTGATTTCCTGCTGAAACTTGTTAACCGAATGCCTCGTGTTTGTGAGGCTGTTATTAAGGTAAAGGGTGGCTATTTTGAGGAATCCAAGATTTAGAGACAATTTTCAATTTTCTTGAACATTGCTTTGATACTCCTTATGTTTTGTTTTGTATATTGTAACATGTATTTTCATTTTCAAGTATTTACAGAAAAGTATACAACATAAAACATTGTCAATTATGAAAAAAAAACTAATTTCCAGTAAGTGTACTAAAACTTTTGACTGGTACTATATATATATATATATATATATATATATATATATATATATATATATATATATATATACAGTACACGCATTTGTGACTATCCCTCCAACACAAGGGAAGCAAAGACTGTAAAAAAGGTGCAGGGTCTGCTACGAAAATTAAAACAAAAGAAAAAAGACACAAGAAAAGTGTACAGTGGTTGCAAAGGCAACCCCGGGTTCTGTTGTGTTGAACATTTCAATAAATCGCACAGAGCAAGTCAATAATGGCACACGTTTTGATGTTGTTTGATTTTTATTTGATATTTACTGTTTACTGATTATTATTGTTATTAGCAGTGTTTTTGTTTTCATTGTTCAAAAAGAAAAAAAAAACATATTTTTATCTCTATATTGAACATGGGTATGTAGTATGCAGGAGCATAAAGGGTTAATGAAAAAACACAGTTTAGGTCATTTATTTGTATTTATTTCATCATATGTTAACATTTTATAGCAATTACAGGTTTGAAAACATTATTATTATTATTATTATTATTATTATTATTATTATTATTATTATTATTTTCAAAATCTGGTACCTGGGAAAGGGTTTAATTTGTACATCTGGCTAAGTAAGAAGCAACACAATAACTGCCAAGCGAGAGGTCTAGTTCACTCTTCCTCTGGACCGCATTGTGCAGGTAACTTTCAAAGTTCATTTTCATATGAAGAAGAGACATCTGGCATTAATCTAAGAAATAGAGGTGTCATGATTCATTGTCTATCAATGAATCCAGACACTTTCCATACATAATATATCATATCGTAATTAAGGTATGTATCGTTTGTGCACAACAGAGCTCATCAGAGTTTACCAGATTGTTCTTGAATGAAGAATAAGATGGTTTTATAGATTGTAAGAATACATACCCTCCCTATCTCATTTACTTTTACATTTTTAACAGTGATCATTTTATCTTATTATTCATCATACAAGTAGCCAATCTGGACCATCACATGTATCATGATATACAGTGCCTTGAAAAAGTATTCAGCCCCCATCCCTTTTTTCACATTTAAGAGTCTCCGATTCAGAATTTGAAATAGATTAAATTAGGATTTTTTTTCCCACTGATCTACAAAGCCTTGAGCACAATGTCAAATCAAAAGAAAAATTCCAAAAGCTTTCAACAATTTACTAAAAATGAAAAATGGAAATTATCAGATTAAAAAAGTACTCATACCCTTTGTAATTGCAAGCCTAAATTTGCTCAGGTGCAATATATTACCTCAACAAGTCACACAATTTGTTGATGGCTCCACCTGTGTAAGAAATTAGTGGATAACCTGCTTTAAATTAATCTGTGAGGATAAATACTGCTCCCTGTATGGTCCCACAGTATGGTAGAGACTTTCAAAAGAAAGAATCAAAATGAAGATGAAAGAGCATTCTAAGCAAGTTAGGGATGTGATCATAGAGAAGCACAAATCTATGGAAGGGTACAAAACCATTTCAAAAACATTGAACATCCCTCGGAGCTCAGTGCAGTCCATTGTACAGAAGTGGGAAAAATACAATACTACCACCACACTACCTAGATCATGCCGCCCCTCTAAACTTAGTTGCTGGACAAGAAGGGCTCTTCTTAGGGAAGCAACTGTGAGGCAAATTGTGACTCTGAATGAATTACAGAAGTCAGTGGCTGCAATGGACGATGATGTTGAACAATCTCCAAGGCATTCAACAAAAAGGGCCTTTATGGGAGAGTGGCAAGGAAGAAGCCCTGGCTGAAAAAAACCCATATCCTTGCCAGCAAAGAGTTCGCAAAACGTCACCTAGAAGATACTGCAGTTATGTGGCAGAGCATCTTGTGGTCTGATGAGACTAAAATGGAACTTTTAATAAAATAAAGTATGGTGGTGGTAGCATCATGTTATGGGGATGCTTTTCAGCAGCAGGTGCTGGCAATATTGTCAGGACTGATGGGAGGATGAATGGTGCACAATACAGAGAAATCCTGGATAAAAACCTTTACCTCTGGCAAAAATCTCTTTGTCTTTTAACAGGACAATGATCCAAAGCACACTGCCAGAGCAACACTGGAGTGGCTTAAAATGAAGAAAATAGATGTCCTTGAGTGGCCCAGTCAGAGTCCTGACCTTAATCTCATCAAAAAAACTCAAAATTGCTGTCCATCACTGTTCCCCAACTAACCTGACACAGCTTGAGCAATTTTGCAAGGAGGAATGGGCAAATATTGCTCCATCACAGTGTGCAAAGTTAATAGAGACTTATCCGAAAAGACTACTGGCTGTAATAGCTGACAGAGGTGGTTCAACCAAGTATTGACCCAGGGGGATGACATTTCAGTTTTTTAATTTTTATTATTTTATTGTTTACTATTTTCTTTCATTTTGGGGGGACTCTGTGAAGAAGAATGCGTGACTCACAAATAAAAATTCTCAATCTAATGCATCAAAATCCCAGGCTGTGAGACTCTTAAATGTGAAAAAAGGGATGGGGGCCGAATACTTTCTCAAGGCACTGTATATCATATCGTGACCAACATATCGCGATATAAATCGTATCGTGACATTTGTATATTGTTGCACTTCTACTAATAAACAGTATAAAATCTTCAAATCTGTTACCACTATTACATTTTTCAACCGAAAATGTGTGAGCTGTGATACTGTGCACCTCCAGCTGATCCACATAGGCCACTACTGTAATAAAACTCAGAACACTAAATACAGAGAAGTCCACACTATACAGGTGTATATTGTATTTAAAATCAGCGGTGTTTGAATACAGTATATTCCAAAGCTTTGCTGCATACCAGATGCCTTCTTTGTGCAACTACCAGTAAGTCAAGTGAGGATGATAAGCCTAAGTCTTGGCTTATGAAAGGAGATTTGGTTACAGATCTTTATAAGGATCAGCTACTTACTCTGTGATGTTTACACTGATATTGACATCCTGATCTAATTACATGCCAACAAGCACTCAACCCAGTGTAAGAAAATCTGGGGATTACAGTACTTCATTGGCAGAGACTAACTCCTAGGAATCAACTTGCCCATCTAATTATGAGGCAGCAGTGCCATTTCAGAGCACAATACAGCAAACCAGAGGGAATGGCTACTTTAGAAGTCAGTTATAACAATTAACTTTGTATGTTTTAGGAATGATGACTATGCTTTTAAGAGGCAGCCCTTGTGACACAGGTAAAATGCAAGAAAGACCAAAAATATGATTTTGGATTTTCTTTAGTTATTTTTTGTGAAGAATCGTTTTGTGAAAATGACATACTTAACTGGTAGTCATTTGATACCGAAAATCCAAAATCTAATGCTTATCTGACTGGCTGTAGACACTAAACAGCAACAGAGACAGCATGTTAGATACAAAGGGCTGTATACTTGTACCTGGTATCCAGTACCATCCTATTCCTTTTTACTTATTAAAAAAAAAAAAAAAGACGTGTACAGTATGTTACTATCAAATCAAGAAGTTATGGCACCTACTGACCATTCCATTCTAGTATTTCCATTTTATGACTTTTTTTTAATGACCCTTAATACTAGAAGAACTAAAAGATTAAAACACTCAATCACAAAATAAATATTAATTCCACTAAAGAACATTAGAAACGTCAGCACTTTCAGCTACCAATCAGGAAGCTTCTCTGCAGGACACACCCACATGGTAGCTGACCGTGGAACTTTCAGATAGTTGTCAGAAAAAATGCAAAACATTTCAAAATGTATGAAAAAAAAATAAATACACTGTTCACCAATTTCTACTCGCAACAAAACCTGGATTAGCGTGCATTACCATTGGTAGCTGACCCTGTCTAACCATCCTGACGTGGTCAACTACCAGATGGTAATGGCCTCTAATCAGGGTGATACAGCTTAATAAGAAACTGTGTGTGTGTCTTGCTTTACTGACATGGTTTCTGGTTTGAGGGAATTATGGGTAATTATGGGTAATTCACAGTGAAGTCAGCAGTATGACATTCCATGATTGGAAAGTAGTTCCAGTAGTAAGGTAGTGAGGTGCTTCTGACTACTGAGTTTGGTTGGGCTTTTTCAGTGAGTTAATAATAACCCATTTGTGTTTCTGGCTCACCTGCACCACAGTAAATGGTCATGAGTAATTCATCTCAGACAGAAACTAGTTTAGTATTCTAAAAAAAATCATTTGACAGCAAAAAAAAAAAAAAAATCTAATATAAATCCGTCTTAGCCTACATCCCAATTTACATGAGTGCTCATAATTAATCTAATTTTGCAGACCCAACTGTTACAGGATCAAGAATGACAGGCTGGAGATTGGAACCGTATCCATTGGGGGATGGGTAGCCTACAGAGGCACTGGGAGTCGCTTCTATTCTCCAAGGAATTTGTCTCCTCACTGGCAGCAATCAGACACATACATTCAACATTATATCCAAAATAGCTGCATTAACATCGATCATGCAGAAATGCTGAACTGCAGTCACACGCATCATTCTCATTTTATACTTAGAACTGGGGAGCTTGCTTTGTGCAAATGAAACCTTAACTGAATTATTTCAATTTCTATTTCAATTTTAACTGGCTAATTGCGTGCGATCTACTTACATACAGTGCCAGGACACATACAAATAACTCAATAAAACTACTAAGTAAATAAAAAGATGAGAGAATTACATTTTGCCTTTTGTAATTGCACTGGTTTGATATGTAGCAGTCTATATCTGGATCGATACCACCAGTCTGTAGGCAGTTTTTATAACTGAAGTAGTCAGCTTATATAATTCTTTGTTTCGTTTTGTAAAGCACCCTATTCTTTGTCTGAAAAGGAAATCTAATCAGTAATGTCAGTGTGCCCTTATAGACTAATGAATGTTTGCCGTCATTATGGTCTTATTTATTTATACTATTAATCATAAAAATGCTCATTGAGGTGAATCATCCTGTTTTCAAAGAACATCCTTTTATAATTTGTGCAAAAGATCCCAGTATAATGACAAAAAAATGACAAAGATAGATTGGTATGAATTATTTTTATAGGCAGTCAGAGATCAGAGGTTCACAAAGTGGGGGTCAGGACCCGCAAGGGGGGGCATCACAGTATGACCACATCACAAGCTGAATTACTAAATGTAACGGCTATATTGCAGCAGGGCTTTTAGGGAAAGTAGACATTTTGAAACTGTCAGATTAAGAATACTACAATCTGTCTCATTAATTCATTATTAATGTTAGTTCACATCGCAATGTCAAAATACACATCTAGAAGTATTACAGCACAATATAAGTAGTGGATTCATCTCCAGGGTGGTCACAGTAGACCCAAGTCACCTCAAAAGGGATCCAGCTAGGAAAAACTTTAAGAACTGCTGATTGAGAGCTTACTTAGATATTACTTGAATATACTGTATTAGAGACAAAGAAAAAGAGGCAAAGCCCCTCTTAAAAGTTTACCATAGTAAAAGCATAGCCTAGTGAGAGCATGGTAAAACACAGGCAAGCATTGCAAAGCCCTGCGTGGTATGCTAAAACATATTAATAAACATGGTAAGTAAATGCTCTGTCTAAAAATGGGAAAGGCATGGGAAAACTGCAAAATGACCATGCAAAAATATTGTGGCAAACTTTTATAAGGGAATGCCAAGTAAAAAACAGTGCTTGAAGAGACCCATCTTTACAGTTATACTAATTGTCATCCTGACATTGTGGATTAGTCCAGGGAGAATACTCAACACATTTTTTTTTCCTTTACAGTTGATTATATCTACTGTTATACCCCAGGATGATTGCATGGTCACGGTGGACAAGAAAATGATACAGATGTCAGCTTGAAAAGACATATACACTTCGGAAACCTGCAGGTTTACTTATAATATTTACCTTTGCTCCCTGTTGAGAAGGCACAGAGACCAAGGTGCTTGAAACAGTGACTGTATGATCAGCTGTGTGTCTGTCAGGCACTGTTGGATGCAAAAGCGTGGACCCAATAAGAAAGTATAGTTTAGTTAATAAACTGTATTAAACTATTACTGCATAAAATGCTAAATTAAATGTTAAAGCAATGTGAAACAGCTTGAGGGTAGTGCATGAGTGCACTGTTCCTCAGCAACACATCAGCAATGGTGATCAGAACTCAGCTGGAGGTAGGTGGCCACTGCAGAAACCCATTCTTAAACAGCTAGATTTATTTAGAACATTTATTTTCCAAGTTAGTGGTTGTATTGGTGTTCACTGAAACTGCCAGGAGAAACAAGAAGCCACTCCACATCACTGGAATGTCTTCTTCCATATGGAGAGCTAGGGTTCCGATGCTCTCAGAAATTCAGCCTGAAACTCAGGAAGAGAGGCCCTAATTCTGGAATGCAAGTGTTTAATGCTGCTATCAGATTATATTTTCAAAGCTTAAATTCTTATCTTATCTGCATTATGGCTGTTGCCAGTAATGGTTGTAACTGTAACATGCACTTTTTTATATTGTTCTGACTGAAGTCATCAAACTCCACTTTCTAACCCCAGACTAATGATTCCCGTCCAATCTGCATCTCAATAGGCTGTTGTAGAAAATAGTTACATAAAGTTACATGTGTTATAGTTTTACTAATTACTAATCTATTTACTAATAAAAAGAGAGCTACACAGTCACCCCCAGAGCTAATTTGAGAAATGAATTTTCAAACATCTCCAAGAAGGGACCCCCCCTCCCCTTTATACCAGTAAAGGAAAAAAAAAAAATATGCTTGAAACAT
Source organism: Polyodon spathula (assembly GCF_017654505.1). Classification (NCBI taxonomy): domain Eukaryota; kingdom Metazoa; phylum Chordata; class Actinopteri; order Acipenseriformes; family Polyodontidae; genus Polyodon; species Polyodon spathula. The sequence continues at coordinate 39,025,409 of NC_054542.1, read as the reverse complement.
GCTTTTATAAGTGAATAATATTTGCAGGCATCCATCGGGAAGACACATTAATCCACTTGGGGAGTAGGGGACTTGAAAATAAACCTCTAACAACATGTGAGGATCAGTTTACACATCTTAAAAAAACAGGTCTGTATTGATGGCTGCTCAGAGCGGATTAACAGAGCACCTCACTGTACCCATGACTGTCGCACTCTTTCTTGGGATTAATGTAAAGGGTAAGTCTGCCTGCCATTACACAGTCCATCAATTCTCCCGAAGGACACAAATTGCTATTGAGCTGTTCGATTGAGCAGAAATGCTTTGATTCGACCATCTGATTGCATGGGTTTGCTTGCGGTTTCTCCATTTGACCAAGCAGGCATGCTTGTGATTGGGCTATTTTATGACCCCTCACCCCCACTTGAGAACCATTGTGCGCTAAAAGATGGTTTGAGTGTGCTGTCTTCCTAAATGCTGAAGCAAAAGCAAAAAAAGGAAAACATTTAAAAAAAAAAAGAGAAATAAATAAATACACTAACACTTACCATCTTGGACTACCTTATGTTATTTTAGGTGCGGCAGACCAATATTAGGGTCTGTGAAACCAACCAAGCATTTACCATAGTTGGTAACAAAACCGATTTTCAAACTAATAAGTATACTGTCATGCGATTTGTCAATAAGAATGTTGCTGAAATAATTGATAGGCAGCAATTTGAATAAATATTTATTTAGAATATTTTTTAATATTTAAATTTCTTTCCTTAAGAAAAATCAAATTCCTGAAGGTCACAATGCTTTCATTCTAACCTGTCCCCCTGCAACACTAGGGGCAGAGTGCTGCAGAGGGACAAGTTAATGATTACAGCATGGTGTTACAGATGCACTCAAAATTAGACATGTTTCTGAAAGCTCTATTGAATCTACAGGGGTGCTTTAAACTTCTGAGATTTAAAAAGAAATTGAATCTAAATCGCAAGAATAACATCTTAGTTAAGTAAGCTGATTGTTTCTATATCTATATCAAGTTACTTTTTAAGATCCTGTTAGGATACACACTAAACAAATAAAAGTAAAAAAAAAAAAAACTGCCCCATGAAATTTGTCATTTGTCCTTTACACAGATAATGTACCAGTATATGTAAAATGTTTTGGTCAGATAAATACATCAATGTACATGTACAATTACTGTAGATATACAAAGTAGTTACATAGTAAATACACATGTGCTTACACATAATTACAATGTTATTATGCATAGTTACAATGTACCATATTCCTTTGAATTTTTAGACCCCACCCTCAATTTGAGGAAAAAATAAAACATCAAATAAATCTGCATTTACAAAGATACACCCTCAATTCCGCACATGAGGCAGTTTGCCGTCACACAGAGCATTACAGTTATGTGCTGCTTCTCGTTTCCAGTGGTGATTACTCACACCTGTTTTTCTCCCAGTTTGTGAACTGTGGTATTGCTTGGCATGTCAAAAAATACTGGGGTCTGGTCAGCATTTCCTATCTGGTAGCTGGTACTGTTTGTTAGAAAATGGCTGCCTGTATGTCATGGATGATTCGAGATTGGGCAGTAACATTTTGGTTAATCTTTTCTCGGCAGTCAGTCACGTTGCTGCTTGTGTATTCAGATAGTCACGTCTTTTGTTCCCGATTTTAATACATGCATCACTATTGTACTTGAATTTAAGATGCAGGCTATTTTTGAGAAGCAAAAAAGGTACAAAAACTGTGTCTTAAAATCAAAGGAATACAGTACTTAACATGTAAATCTTTTTGTATGACATAAATACATATTTGTATCACAAACAGTTAGGGTTAGAGTTATAGCATGCAAAAAGATTTACAATGAAGTACATTGTAACTATGCATAATATCATTGTAGGTACACGTGTATTTTACTACTATGTAAATACTCAGTTATTCAAGACACTTAATGTAAAGTGTTAGTCAATAAAATATTATATTCAGTTGGTTTCAGACTATTATGAACCAACCAGCTTCACCTTTTGCTAAATTGTAATGACCTTACATTGAAGGCCTAAGATACACTTCAGATGAAATGGTTAGTTGGGCTTTTTCTGAAAGGTCACACCTAAAAATGATATTTGCAATCTCAGTGTTTTTTTCCTGCATTAACTAATGAATAAAAGAATACAGACACCTATAAAACTGGACAGATACTCTTATCTGCAGAGCAGAGAGAAAAAAAGTTTTAGGATTCAATTAAATTCTGCTATTTAGAACATCTTTGTGCCCATTGTTGGTTGTCTTGACAACTGTTGCAGCCTTAACAGCAACAGGTAATCTTAACTATTCCCTTCCTCAGCATATAAACTGTTCAGATAGTGAATTAATAGGGTTTATGCTGCCTATGTAAATAATTAAATATTTTTGTTTCCATAGTGATTGGGAATGACGAAAGGACAGTGGTACTTGACATAGTGCAGAGCAGGTCTTAAATTGAATACTAAACAAAAACACTGAAATTGCAGTGAAACAGCCTATCCTTTAAAAAGTGTGTTTTTTCCTGTTATCGTTTTAAAACTAGTGAACATTTTGACTCCTCGTCAAATGAGTTGATTTGTTCATTAAATGATCATAAAAACAAAGATAAATTAGGCTCAACAGTGTTAGCCTGGCCACCTTGAAGAGCACCGTTGGGTCTACTTTAATGATCTAAAACACCAACATATCAAAACACTCCCAGCCTTTAAAGGAGTGAAACCAAGCCTTTAAAATGAGTTATACCTCATGGGTCGTGAAGTAGGATTTTAGGTCAGCCAAATGTTAATGTATAGTTGAGAATGCATAAGTACTTATGAAGCCTTTTTATGTTAACAGCTGTAGTAGAAAAGGGGTTAAATATCATGTGCTTAACTGTCTGCACAGACCTAGTTTAGCACTAACAGAAAGCCTAGCTTAATCACAGGCTGTCTACATAGAGCAGAACAGGATGAAACCACGTGACAAGTTGCACTAAGAAAAAGGGTGAGACAGCTCCAAGGACAAAGAACTTCTTAGAACAGCTCGGCCCCGCAGCCAGTGAAGACCAGCCCTGTGCAGCAGAATGGTACCAATCAACGGATGGTAACTTGTATTTGTATGAATTATAATTTGTAATTATAATGAGGTATAAAAGGAATTGTAACCTGTGGATCAGTGAGCTTGTGTTGTACCACTTGTATAACCTCCCTGGCCCAAGTTCTAACCTAATACAAAGGCAACGGACTGGTGTGAATTCCTTCCTCTGAATCAGGTCAACTCATCCGATCGGTTCCCAGTACAGTGGAAAATATCTATGTTAAATGTTTGGAATTGACTTGAAACATAAATTCCAAGCAACTTAGCAAGCGATGCAGTCCAAAGCATAACCTAAAAGCACATTTAAAAAATGCTCTTGCCACCAATTATATAGCAGATAACGACCACTGCGTCAATCATTATTGGTTATAACTGTGTTTTATAAATGCAAGATGTGGACAGTGGCGGCTCATGTATGCAGGCTCAAAGGGCGTCGTCCCACCAGTTTACATTAATAAGTAATAATAATAATGATCTAAATTAAACTGCAGCTACTGTCATTAACATTACGATTGTTACATCCATTACAGCGCATTATTTCTGTCACATCTGCTGCCGTAGACAGTAATGAGGTGGGCGGAACAGATCAGAAGCCTGCGTTTCTAATTGGTTCTGGGGCGCTGAAGCCTTTCGCCCCTGGAGCACATGCGCAGTAGTGATTTCTGAGCTTTAGCAGGTAGAAGCAATGCGAGTTTTCAATGAGACCCAGCGCCCGTGACAGTTACAAAAATATGCATAGCCGTCATGACTACAGTATGATTACAACCCTGTGTTTTCGCAAATACGAAATGCAACCTATGAAACGAAATGCAAAAATAAAACGAAAATATCATTATAAAGCAAACATAGTGTAGCGTTTCAACAGGAGGCAGAAAACGAGAAACGCTTGTTTCTTTCCAAATGGCTTTTAATCAGCACGCCTTTCTCTCGCACACAGAGAGCGCCCCTCTGTCAGAGTGCCCCATCTCAAAGTTCACCAGCCGCTACTGGATGTGGTCCATGCTTTCCCAGTGAAACTACAGACCTGTTCAGAAGGAGGTACAATAGCAAATCACTGCAAGTAAATTGTCAAACTCATATCGATAAATTATACATCAATCGCACGTAAAATCATTCCCAAAGCAACTTACTTTTTACATAAGATATCTGTTTTGCAACAGGACTACTGCAGTACTAAAGTCTGCTGCAATCAAAAACTGAGATGTTGACTGATACCACGTGTCTTACCTGTGTAAACACATAATTGGATATTAGAAAATGACATACTAATAAAAATACAATAGCTGGCAAAGGTTGTTTTTTTTAAAACAACTCTCTAATTAAAGTCTGCAAATGTTAACACTAACTACAGTAGGCCATGTGACATATCATTGTAATCAGATCTGGTACCTTTCTGCTTAACAGATGAGAATTATACAGTTTGAAAATGACAAAACCTATAAAAAAAAGAAACTTTATGTACATAAAAGTGTACTGTAACAATATGTTTTAGGATACGACTATAAGTGAGAAATAGACTTTAATTTTAGCACTCCAAACAACAACAGTGGCACCGCTCCTGTTCGTCAGATTAGTCGGCCTGCCACTGGTATTGTTCAAACCTGAAGATTGTTAAAACATGGCTAGGCAAAGGTGGGCATGCAGCTACCAACACCAACAATTACGCCAGAAACACAAGCAGACAAGAACTTGAAGCATATATGGGAGCTTGTGACAAGCAGGCTCCCATATATGAGCTGGTTTATTGTAAAATAAAAAGGTTTAACAAAACACAAACACTGAACAAAACAAATGGCGAGGTGGCCAAAACAAATAGACAGTCTAACAAACGGTGGATGAACCCCAAATAAATACCGTGCAAGTCCTGTCCCACGAGTAGCATTTGTTTTGCTTTTAGTTTTTAATTATTTTCTCCCTCTCTCTCCCGTTCTCCACCCCCGAACACACAACCCCGAGTGAGTGAATTGTGCAACTATTTATACAGCTGTCCTGGGATTCAATTACTAATTAATTATTCACTTGAACCCCAGCATGTGAACTAATTTGTGCATTCCCCATGCTCACATATTAATACACATTTTATCCTCAACAGAAGTGATTGTGCAATCCCTGTGCCTAAATACAACTATGTATTTTATCAACACTTGTGCTACATAGCCCCACATTATATCCCGTGCACCTATATATATATATATATATATATATATATATATATATATATATATATATATATATATATTGTAAACGATCCTTGCACTCACGGACATACGTCCATTGGATACAAAAATTGATTTTTTACGGCGCTGACGCGCACTTTTTAATAAACACAGAAATGAAAACAAAACAAACGCCTAGCTCCCTCTTGGAGCTCTGACTAAACATAGACTGGTTCCTCACTAAACCACAGGACGGCTAAGCCGTTTACCTGACAAACACCAAAACGGGCTTCTCTCAGCACTCTCTTCAATACGACTGGACACACACGCAGTCGGGCTCTTCACTCAGCCGCCCCGATCAGTCTGGCTGCCTCCCCAAATACCTTGCACCTGTCTCTAATTTATAATTACGATCAGGTGCCGAGGATTAACTAAATCATTAAAACAATTACAATTAAACCCCATAACACCCAAATGTGCATTCTCACAAGGTTTTTAGCAGGGAAGGATTTTAACCCCCTCCCTGGTACCTTACACATCCTCCCCCTCAAGTGTGAAACACTGATCGGCCATACCAAGGCCACCCCCTCCCCTAAAACACAACCACCCACACTCAAGTCCCGAAATGTCCATTTCCGCCCTCTTCCACGGGCGGACTTGAGGGTGGGTCGAACCTTCCGGCACTTCCGGGAAGGGACCCTGAACCGGCGACAAGGGACCCCACCGGGATGACAGGGCCGACCGAAGTGACGACCGGGGAACAGGAGGATGCAGCAGTGGACAGAGATCTTCCACTGGGGACCGGCGCAGCGATGTCCGATCACCCAGGGGGAGCGAAGCAGCGAACAGGGGGAGCAACAGCGACGTCTGGCAGCAGCCCAGCGACGTCTGGGTGCTCGGGAAGAGCGGAGCAGGGAACCAGGGGAAGAGCTGTGGCCAATGTTGCAGACTCCTGGGCTCCAGGTCCAGCGCAGGAAGGTCTAGGAAGACCGGCAGGGTGTCCAGGAGCAAGGGGCAAGGGACCGCAACTGGCAGTGCCGGACTGGTTCGCTGGGGTGATGGAGGTGGGCACCTCACCTCCTCTTTGTTCATCGCTTCTCCCTCTCTGGGCTCTGGGAGCGGCGGCTCCTCTTCTCTGGGCTCTGGGAGCGGCGGCTCCTCCCTTCTCTGGGCTCTGGGAGCGGCGGCTCCTCCTTCTCTGGGCTCTGGGAGCGGCGGCTCCTCTTCTCTGGGCTCTGGGAGCGGCGGCTGGGCTTGTCTTGCCTGCTCCCATTTTTGGAGCAGCAGATCCAGCTCCGTCGGCTCTGGCTCTGGCAATCCAAGTTCCAATCTCCATCTCTTATTCTGCTCAATCTGAGCAGCCGTGTTTCTTTTGATCATAGCGATCAATTCCTTTAAGCTTTCCATTTTTACTGGGTCATAGGGCCGCCCACACACACTTCTGGTACCATATGTAAACGATCCTCGCACTCACGGACATACGTCCATTGGATACAAAAATTGATTTTTTACGGCGCTGACGCGCACTTTTTAATAAACACAGAAATGAAAACAAAACAAATGCCTAGCTCCCTCTTGGAGCTCTGACTAAACATAGACTGGTTCCTCACTAAACCACAGGACGGCTAAGCCGTTTACCTGACAAACACCAAAACGGGCTTCTCTCAGCACTCTCTTCAATACGACTCGACACACACGCAGTCGGGCTCTTCACTCAGCCGCCCCGATCAGTCTGGCTGCCTCCCCAAATACCCTGCACCTGTTTCTAATTTATAATTACAATCAGGTGCCGAGGATTATCTAAATCATTAAAACAATTACAATTAAACCCCATAACACCCAAATGTGCATTCTCACAAGGTTTTTAGCAGGGAAGGATTTTAACCCCCTCCCTGGTACCTTACAATATATATATATATATATATATATATATATATATATATATATATATATATATATATATATATATATATATTACACACTCACCAACATTAACATCACACACAACAGATAACATATAATACACACATGGGCGGGGCACACTGCCACAGAGCTGCTGTAAAACAAGGTCAGTACATGAGTTATAGAAACCAAAATGCTATCCCTCTTCCTTAATTATAAGATCCGGTACCTTTCTGCTTACAAATTAACCTTTAATTGTAATCAGGAAACAGGTCACCTGCTCTTTACTGTATTATTCATTTTAAACTGAACATTTCTTTATGATCAGAAAGCACCATTGTTACAAATAATAACATATTATTTTGTTGCAGATTTTGCTTTATCAATTTGCTTTGTACTTTATACATCTTTTATACTGTTAAGGAGGTGTCACGTGATGACAGGCATGTTTCAGTCAATATAACCAATGCATGTATTTAGTTATCTATTTTGTATTAAATACAAATGATTCGTTTTGCATATTACAGTTGCACATAACTGTCAACACAAGTGTTAAACCAAAACCAAAAATAATAAATATACTGCTCTTGCCATTGCTCTAACAAGAGTAAGTCTGCTTTAAATGACTAGCCACAGTCTTCCATAACCCAAACTGCTTCCACTGATACTATAAACCACACAGCACAGAAACACCCACGCTGGAGTCCCCATTAAGCTGTTCTTAATAACGTTTGCAAAAAGAAAGCCTTTTGTTACATTCCTGGAATGCCATTGGCCCCAAAAAGCTTTACATATGGTACATTTACTGCATTTATTTCTTTATTTTAGGTACAAATGTTTCAATTTTTTCTTTATTTGGAGAAGAAGTGGAAGTACATACAGATCCCCAAGTACAGTGCTGATCAGCACTAAATGTCTTATATACAGAAAGGTCTAAAGCTACCCATAAAGATTGTTTCTAACCACCATGGATAACTATGGTGGCTCATTGAGGCCGTCAAAAATCTGAATATCACCATTCCGTTATCTCCTGATCACAAGATCATTTATCTCAGGATCTCGATATCACAATTCCGTTATCTCCTGATCACAAGATCATTTATCTCAGGATCTCGATATCACCATTCCGTTATCTCCTGATCACGAGATCACCATTCCGTTATCTCCTGATCACGAGATCATTTATCTCAGGATCTCGATATCACCATTCCGTTACCTCCTGATCACGAGATCATTTATCTCAGGATCTCGATATCACCATTCCATTACCTCCTGATCACGAGATCATTTATCTCAGGATCTCGATATCACCATTCCGTTATCTCTTGATCACGAGATCATTTATCTCAGGATCTCGATATCACCATTCCATTACCTCCTGATCATGAGATCATTTATCTCAGGATCTCGATATCACCATTCCGTTACCTCCTGATCACGACATCATTTATCTCAGGAACTCGATATCACCATTCCGTTATCTCCTGATCACGAAGATTATTTTTCTTCCATGACCTCAACAAGCTGCCAAAGATATCTTTAATTGTGTTGTAAATTAGACCCCAAATAATCTTCTCTTTGCTTTAATGCAACTATTACCAGCATGTAGATAAAAGGCTCTTCCCACGTAATCACATCAAGTTACCGTTTTTTTTTTTTTTACTATGGTACTACTTTTAAAGGCTTTTTTTTAAATAACAGTACATGTTTTAAATGTGTAACGGTATGTTTTTTAAACGTGTAACAGTATATTTTTGCCACTTTTTGGTTTATAATCAATCTAAATCTAAAGTGCAAACATAGACATTCAATCACTGACAAGCCTACCTACAGCATGTAAAATGCTATAATTATAGCAAGTGCTCTTGTCAAGGATCGGTGGTATACATCCATATAAAAATTGCTCTTACACCAACCTTGTCAAGTCTTGTATCTTGTATCTCCTTTTAAGAGGCCTGTTCGTCCTTTTGTGTCTCTGCTAATGTTAAACACTAATCACATCCCATTTCTAGACTTCAGGATGACGGCCTATGTCCAATACTCTGACAGTTTTATTACACATATTAAATAATGAGTACTGTGCTGCAGGAAGAGAAAAAAAAGCTACTTGTATGCGTATGATGGACATGTGCAACTTGGCAAGGTAAAAGCATGTTTTCGAATAAACTGCAAGTGTATATTTATTTACTTAAAATAGAAAATACAAATTTAAAAAGTTTTAGTGGACTGTTATATATCAAATAGATTTGTCTATTATTTTTTTTTTTTTTAATAATTAAAAATAAATCGTTGCTACAGAATGCACTGAATACTGATCCTGTTTATTTGTTAGACTTCTACATGCATATAACCAGGCAGACATATGTTTATTTATGCTCGCGTCAAAGCAAACAACAGGATAGATTTAATTTCAGTGCCCAATTTTGTAGGGTAACATTACTCAAATATAGTAGTATTAAAGTAGCTACTTATGTGATTCCATGCGTTTTTGTTTTTTACCTCTATAAATAAGTATTACAAATGTGGTTTCATATACAGTAACATATACCAGTCTGGCACACATGTTAAATTAGTATTCTGGTAAAAATCTGCAAATTACAAGATGAAATATTTCTCATTAAAATACAATCTCTTAGGCTTGCAGGAGATCCAAGTTTGCACAAAAAAAAATGATAAATGCAGTTAGCTGAGCCTGTCTAACTTAATTCCAAAAAATCCTCACTTTCAAAACTCATTACCGTAGATTGTCAGGTATAGGGGCTTGTTTGACTCTAATGCAGCAGTGGATATGCCCACTCTATGCGATTGCTATTTAATCCCTATTGTGCCATTTGACCTCAGAGGATCCTACATAGCAGCTAACATTCTGTTTTACGCTGACAGAACTGAAAAGACGTACTGTTTAAAAGAGTTATTTAACAGGATTAGCATTTTTATATAATTTCCGTTTCTTTCAAGTTTTCGCTACGACTATAGACTTGGAATCATGTATTTCTTATATAGACTTAGCAACTACCTTCCCCCGTGACTGAATACAAGATGATGGCTGTAATATCACCAGAAGTGTACCAGCGGCTGTCAATTTACTCTGCCTGCCGCTCCAGCTAAATTGCAGTTTAAAAAGACAAGGAGGTGCCCAGGGGACAACACACAAAAGAAACAGTAGCTGACCACCGCTCAGGTGAAATTGAATTGGAAATCTTCCATACCTCATTAACATAACAAAAGCCCGTTTTAGACAAAGCCTTCCTTTTTAATGTAGAAAATCAATCTTTCTAAGGACCAAGTCATTGTTAAAAACTGTACAGGTGTTCCTTCAATAGTTCTTAATCAGAAGTGTCAAAACAGAGTTGGAAGTTATCTCTCTGTATCTATGGGAGGAAAAAGGACTCCAGTAAACAAAAAATGACTTTGAGCCAGTAACAGACAGCGTGCAGGAATGCCAGTCCAGTTTACTCATCTACTTGTCAGCTAGGGGGATACTGCTATCGACGCAGGGTTTTGTTCAGTTGGTGTTAACCCTGCTCCTACCTGAAAACTGATATGACAAAAAATATAAAATAATATAAGCCTATATATTTCCTGCAAAGAATATGCAAAACAATGTACATGTGCATGTACTCCACCAGCAAATTGAGGGTAAGATAGATATTTTTCACTGTGGATGGTAGCTGTTTTATCTTTGTTGTTTTGTCATTTCTCTCATTTATGTTCACCTGAGGATCCACATTGCCTTTGAATACTCCTGAAAGTTTTCCAGTTCTCAAATAATTGCTCTGATGCTAACCTTTCTAAACTGTGGCAACAGAAATGTTACCCGTTTACCCATTCAGCATTACTTTACACCATAGAGCAACATTTAAAAATGTTGGTAATAATAGGCAACAGCAGTATAGTCAGTGCTACATTTGTATTCAATACTGGGTAAGTTACTTTTAAAAAGTAATCTGTCACAGTTACAAGTTACTTGGCCAAAACTGTAACTAGTTACAGTTACAAATAGTTGGTCAGATGGCAGCTTGAAATATTCTCTGAAGATCTACTGATGCCATTTTCTAGCAAGATGATATGAAGCACGTATTCATGTGACATGTAAGGTTTACTTTCTCATTTCCATGTTATGGATTAGCCTGTTATGGATTAGAAAGTAACCTTCTTTCTTATACACAAATATACAATGTTTTCCCACATAGCTGTCTGAAAAAGGAACCACTGCAGTTCCAAGTTAATGAAAATGTAATCAGATTCCAGTAATGCATGACTTCCTAACTGAGTTTTATTTCTTTCAAACAAAACTGTTGCCCCCCCAGATATAACACCCCTATATTTTGTTGGAGTGGAACATCCGAAGGGTATTCACAAATCTCAGAAGGGAAATGTGAGATCACAACTACAGAGTGGTGTCTTATAGCACAAGCTATTACTTCAGTGGCATCCAGGAACACAAAGGGTTACCAGCTGTGGGTATGTCACCTTTAATACTTGAAAGAATACAACATTTGTAGGCTAGAACTGTGAAGCTCTGGTGGATATCCAATGAAGCTGAAAGGGCAGTTATCTTATCCGGTTGTCCAAATTGCTGGACGTTTTGCCAGACCATTATGATTCTACTTGTATGGAAAAATCACATTTACTGTAACTCTAGAAAAGCAAAAATCCATCCATTCTTACAAATAATGATATCATTATTGTTCACATTTTTCAAGTCAAAATCCGCTAAAACAAACCAATCCCTGCGTGATCCCGGTAAATAACTTGGATTTAAAGGTGTTTAATATGATAAGGTAAGTTACCATTTATCTGTATACTTGCAGATATATATTAACATAATAATGATTTAAGCTTCTAATCCTTTTTATTATTTAATGAACGTCTTCATCTTACAAAACACCAACAATGCACGTTATTAAATGTTGATCCACCAGGTTTAATCCTACTCCCTCTAGTGCACTACTATGTGGAACCCTGAAGTGTAATGGTAATTCATAGCTAGCTTATAATGCTCTTGTGCATTTCACTCACCTATTGCTTTTTCAATAAAGTGTAAATACTTCCAAATAGCAATGTCCACAAAAACCGTTTGTCCTTCCTAGATAGTATGAAGAAAATATGCTATTATGGAGCATCTAATTGTGTTTCACAATATTTATAAGATGGGGTTTCCATTCCTGATTTCTTTGCTGATGTCTGGCCAGGGATAACCAAGACAGGAGATAAGGATTAAGGACTGGTCTATTTTTTATCTATCATAATTACTCAAATGTATTCAAAACCTTAACCGGGAAAACCCAATTGAGTCATCTGTCTCCTTCTCAATGGAGTCCCAAAGGAAACATAGCATTAAAATCAGATGCAATCTGTTCAATTACAGAGCCCTTAGTGATTTTGATAAATACTGTGAGCTGCCGAATTCTCCCTAAAACAAAAGCCCCTCATGAGATGAAAACAAAAATAAAGCAAATATTTTGTGATTCTGTGAAAGCCAGATTTTCTGCTGCCAGGTAGGCTCTTCGTTAGCTGATATGTTATGCTCAGAGTCAGGATTTGGTCAATCATAGACAAAAAAAAGAACCATTTCATGATTTGAGCATTTAAAAATTATCAAAGTACAAAATAAAAGTTACTTCAGTCTTTGAGCAAATTATTTTGCTCAAATTGCAAAATGGAAAACATCAAACAAGCAAAGAGCAAAACAGAAAAGAAGAGACAGTGGTCTTTGAGTAAAGTGATATATTAAATTGTGAAAATGTAAAATACAAAGCCAGCAGAAAAATGATACAGAAGAGACAGCTTCTTCGGTCTTTGGTCTGATGGAGTTTTTTACAGTCGGAATGAATTTCAATTGTCTGATAGTTTATTCCTAACTTTGGATGAAGTACCTAAAGAAAACAAGCTTCTCTTCATACAGCAGCAGCAGCAGCTGATTCTGGCCCTACGCACGGCTTAATTTCTTGCAAGTGCAACAAGTTTTGTCAAATAAAGAAGTGCCTCTGTGCGTGTAATGGCATTCAGTGCAATTCCAAATGCCTCCGCAGCAAGCCTTGCAAAAACAAATACAAATACCGTGATTTCATTTCAAAATCTGAAATGAGATTTTTTTAAATGAGTTATCATTATGCTTTCTTATACATATCTAATTTGATTGAACTACTTTAGTTTTACCTGACTGTTATTAGCTAAAGTTCTAAACAATCAAAACAGTGTTTTAAAATGAGGCTCATTAGCCCAGTGGCGCTCTCACTAGGGTTTCTTTTGAAAATGTTAATTTGCCAAAGTTGTCATCATCTAAAAATAAAAACAGGTTTTCTTGTCAAAAAGTAGTCTCCGTCTTTATGAACTGCTATACCTTGCACTGAAATGTATTTCTATTATCCACTCCCCTAGGGAGTTCCATCCCTTATAGCTAGTCTCAGTCGTGAAAACGTTGCGAAAGGAGAAGGGAATATGGTGGGTAACTAACAGTAATGGAGTACGTGTGCTCTTGTTATTTCAGTTTACTACAGCTTACTAAGTCTGCTTGAAACCTTCAACTATGTTGCTAGTTACACTTTACTTATGTCTGTAGGTATATTCGCTATGATAAGAACTCAGAAGACAGCAACTAGAGAAGAGCTATGTATAGCCTCCATTCCGATGAATAAACTCAGATTGATTGCCCAACTTGTGTCTCGTTATTTCACTGCAAAATAATTTGCTCAAAGACCAAAATAACCTATCATTTCGTTCTTTGATAATTTTTAAATGCTCAAAGCACAAAATGGTTATTTTTGTCGAGATTGACCAAATCCTGACTCTGAGTGTAACAGATATACATTATGCAAGTTTAGAATATGACATACAATCTGTTTATTATTAGCCACAGGTGCCTACAAAGGGTGATCATGGGTGTTAATGTTAGAATTAATGTTGGTGATAGAGGTGAAGGTGGTTACTGCTGTGATGTGTACTTTTGGTGTTTAGGGGAGTTTTTGTGAAGCTGTATTTCCTTGTAAGTGGCGGCTCAGCTTGAAACCACAGGGTACGTAAACTGTGTATTATTTTGTTTCAATGACAGTGTTTACATGCACAAGTTATGACAGTTTTCCTCACAGCGTGTTTGCCGTACTTTTCAGGAAATGCATTGCAATGCAGTTCTGATTTAGGAAAAAAAAAAATCGTCCATACCAATGCAGATTGCTCAATTCATAGTCACTTAGGGGAGGGAAAATGTCTGTGAGGAGGAGAGCTTCATGCATTGCTTCCTGGCAATAGCACACCTTGCCAGTGACGCTATCCTTTCCAAACTTGGTGTCAGAAGCGTGAAAGTGCCCTACAGACTCAGAGCAGAACTGCAGTTTAAAAAAAGAAAAGAAAGGAGAAAATGGAGAAAATGGAGAAAGAAACCACGGCTGCTGTCTGCATTGCCGCTGACAGCTTTGCCGCTGCCAGAGCGCCCAGCGCTGCCGTCACTGAGTGCATTAACATTTTAAACTGCAGCTTCTGTCTCTGGGTCTGCTTCCTGACAATAGCACACCTTGCCGGTGATGCTATCCTTTCCACAGCTTTATGTAAGCTGCATAACGTAAACCCTACCAAGTTTTGAAAATAATTGTGTAACTGTCTTGCTTGCAGTGTTACACGATTAGATTGTGTCAACAGTATGAAAAACTACATCCAAATCTGCTACATAAAGAAAGCAGTTATAAAATATAGTATTTTCACATAAAATAAATGGTTCACCCACACTCTTCAATGTAAAACCACTTACCAGCTTCCGAAAATAACCCTCTGAGTGTGAGTGAAGTCTCAGAGAAAGGGCCTAAAATCAGAAAATGAGAGTTACAGTACAAGTAGGTATTAATTATGTCAGGCTGCAGAGTAAGCCTACTGTATAAGAGATTTTCATTTTAAATGAGCGTGGTTATTTAGAGATGTTCTTGACTGCAGATTAAGGATGGTTTCTGATGTCAAACAGAACAGAGAAAATGTCTACAGATGTCTATCAGGTTATTAAAAGCCATTTGGCAATCGTTCATAAGCTGTAGTACCATCTGCACTCCTGTAGAGTTTTTATTTCTGGTCTGGTTTTATTGATAATAAGACTGGACCACAGACAGAAGGATGCATTACTTAGGTGATATTTATACGTTCTCCTCTACAGTATATACATTATTCATGAATGGTGTTTATGATATCACTTATTGTTTTACACAAGGCTTATCCACTTCCATACTGAATATAAAACCGCACAACCCTGACAGTTTCCTTATGTAAGTGTATACATAATACACATTTTACACATTTGAACTTTAGGATGAATTAGATTTTTTTTCTCTTTTGATCATGACATGAAAAAAAGAAAAAAGGAACGAGACAATAACAAAAAAACCCATCAAAATGAGCCATTATATTCGATCCAAATGGACTGTTTTGACTTCAGTATATTATAAAAAAAACTTCTATACATACTACACTGACAGGCTTAATCTGTATGCCAATGAAATAAAGGATCTGTACTCCATGGGTCAGGTGCAAGTCCATCACATTAGTATAAGGCGATGCACATAAGTATTGACAATCGGTTTCAGACAATCAATCATAGATGTACAGTTTTAATGTACTGGTTAACTAAATATTTTGTTTATTTTCAAAGGCATACTGAACTTTCAGTGAAAATACATGTTTAACAAATTAAAAATGTATTTATTATTATTATTATTATTATTATTATTATTATTATTATTATTATTATTATTAATTATAATAATAATAATAATAATAATAATAATAATAATAATAATAATAATAATAATAATAATAATAATAATAATAATGAACCTTGATGTTTCCAGTGTTAATACATTAAAAATCAACATTTACACAAGATTTAACAGTTCTAGCTTTGAAAAACATTTCCTATTCAAAGCTGCTGAGCGTTTTTTTAAACCTGGTCTCATTTTGTAATCTACCTTGCATGCATTCAAATCCAGTGACAGAATGACTGTGCGAATCTCACTGTTCCAAATTACACCACATTGCTAAACAGACGTGGATCTAAGGAAAGTAATTCTCTGAATTCTGCATTTTAATTTAGATTTAAGCATATCTTTTTTTTCCCATATTGTATATTGCACTTTTTATATGCACAGAATACTCCATGCACATGCTGAAAATAAGAAGTTACATATGGTTAATTTAAGACACATTGTTTGTTTCTGCCCTTCCTTTTCACAAAATTGGTACAAACTTAGTGATAAATGATTTGTGACTATGCTCAAAGTAATGTGAAATGGGAATGAATGTCAAACTAGGCACTCAAACTTGATTGCTCTGGAAACATATACATTCTTCTCCACATACTGTAGCTGGAATAGGGGAAACTGGTCAAATGAACCCTCCATCAAGCCTATAAAATGAGGGTCATTCAGGTGTGTTTCCGATGAAGACAAAATGAGAGCCTCTCACTCAGACCTAAAATGCATCCTATCTTCTACAGCAGCCTGTTCCCATCAGCTGTGCTTTGTCCTTTAATAAATGGGAAGAAGGAGCTAGAGATATGACTGTAATAAAGTGACAGTCGGTCCCTTTATATTACAGCTAACCAATCATTTAAAAATCAAAATGTTCTTACCTTTTACTAGCTTTAATAACATTATTTCTGGTCTCCTTTTTAAAATGCATTATGCTAATTCAAGATACTATATGCAAATGTTTCAAAGGCAGAGGTATTGTCAACCTGCTGAATGCTGGTAATATTGCTTGTGCTAATAAGCTAAGGGGTAAGAAAATGTATTTAAAAAAAAAACCCTGATTAGCAGTCCTAGCAGGCTGCCCAAGTCACAAGCAGTCTGGCCAACACCAATGCAAGGCAAAACTATAGCAGGCACGCACATAGAAGCTTTTCAACCTCAATTAGTGAGAAAAATCAATCTGCAACAAATAATATGTGTCAGCTTGTGATTGCCACCGCACACTAGATGTGTCTAAAGAGCAATCGTTTGGAAAGACAGCTGTAAATGACATGGGTGACATGGAGTCACTGTGTGACCTCACATCAGGAACAGATGGCTTCATGATGCCACACAAAACTGAAAAAGCGGGATAAATGGAGTGTTTGTTGTTTAGAACAATTACATCCTGACTAATTCATAAAGCGTACTATTTAAACCAACGCCATGCAGCAGGGGTAATAGTCAGATATAACAACAAGATGGCATGCAACCGCATCAGGTCACGAGTTTATGAAATGCAAAAGCACCCATTCTGACTAGGTCATATAAAAGGCCTTTGATTCACAGGGAGGAAATTTGAAAAATTCATCTAAACAGCTCTGGCAGAGGTCACTTTTCTGTATAGTGTGGCAAGTAGAAATTGTCTGCCATTCACTTCAGTTGTGAATACATGTCCATGTTATAGCTATACCAACAGGGTGCATACAGCATATTGCACATGGAGAGAGCTGCCTTCCTCATTAGTATAAAATCCTCAAATCTGATTGTACACACTGGGAAGTTTTATCTCTTCATATTCCGCCCTATAAGCTTTGCTTTAAAATGAAATGACACGTGTGAACACAGTGCACTCTCATTGGCTGACCCACATTTCAAGCAGTGATTGCATCTGTTTTTCCTTTCTTACACTTTATAGAAAGGTGTGTGTTGTGAAATGACTGCACCAGAGAGCTACAGTAGGTGGCTTGACTTTGACTTGTGCCTAAGCACATTGCATTGCTTAAGTTGCCTAGGCACACTGTACTGGTTAAGTTGTCTAGGCACATTGTACTGCTTACGTCGTGCAATGCAAAGGTATAAGTTCAGTTTGCTTTTCAGAAACAAACGTTTTTTGGAATGCATGTCTAATGAGAGTACAACATGTTTTATGACTTGTGCTATCCAAGAGGGTGTCCCAATATTAACTCAATACTTGTTGGAGGCCAGCATGTGTATTTTTTATTTTTTTCTAGAATCTGTCCAGAATTGAACACAAAGAGATACCTAATCCCAATGGACACATTATGCAGTGTTGTCTTCTGCCCTGCGTTGTGTCTGTATACAGTAATTATGATGCTAACACAGTGTGTCAACACAATACGTGCAGTACATTTCACACTAGAAATTTCACTCATACAGCTACCACCCCAGCTGTGTGGCGTATTGCTTTATTTTACCTCAAGTTCTACGCCTTTAAAAAACAAAACAAAACAAAACAAAAAAACAACCTAAGCATCTGTCCAAAAAGGTGACCTCGTGACATGCACTCTGCATGTCTGCCATGGCCACTGTAGTCCCTATTTGCAGTTTACTTTGTTGTCCTTTGATAAGGTGGGTAAACAAAGCCAATAGCTGGAACCTATTCTGTGTCGTAAGCAAACATACTGCAGCTGCCCTCCACTGGCTCATTTTATCTGAAACGCTGTTCCTTTCAAGATCAGTAGTTGACAATATTTTATAATGCAAATCTTTATCTGAAGATAATGTACCAAAACAGCAACTTCTTTTTACATTCGCATTTGTTAGTATATATTTTTTGGTCTTATTGTTAGCTATTTTAGTTATTGTTCTTGTAATTAATTGTATTTATTTATCTACTTATTTGTAGGGAATCATCATCATATGTTTAAACAAAATGTGACAGTATTACCCATTAACAGCAATTGGTTAATACACAATAGACCACTTATACATACAAAAACAGAATTACCATATACTATTGTACCATACCGCAATAATCACTGCAATCCATTCATCTTTACACTCTGTAGTGTAAAATTAGGACAACACTTTCTTTTTATTTTGATATAAATGGCCACATTTTCTAAGGTATTGTGAAATGTTTTTTTTACTTGTGCACTGTGATCAGCTACAGTGGAGACTTCATTCATAAAATACATTGCATGAAGATCCACATAGAAAGTGTCGATGCATATAAAAGACCAGACAAATGGTACCAGAGATATTGTTCCAGATGCCTTCAGTACAGTGAAAACTTCATGTAACTGTATTCTACATTACCTTTCAGCAAAGACTCACCAGTCTCTCCTCAAGACGCATCAGTTCAGACAGCATCTGTAAACCTCATAACTCTCTACTAAACTGGTCTATATGGCACCCAGCTGTATCAGTACTTTCATCATCATGTACTTGCAATTAACTGTGCCACACTTTGCTGTATTCACCTACTGCTCTCAATCATAATTATAATTTCTGTATGTTGTACTTGATTTTATTCTTAAAGGTAACCGTACTCACGTTTTTTGTAATTGCTCTTATTTGATCAATTTATTATACTTACTACTTGCTCTTAATGGAATTTACTTTTGTAAACAAATATTTTTAAGTTTAACTGCACTTAGTCGTAATCACTCTCAAAAGTAATTATTTACTTTATTTTTTATTTTCTCTCATTTAAATTTGCTCTTACTACTGATTGTATTGTATTTTATAACTGCTCTTACCTGTAATGTGATATTTTGTATTTTTATAGTTTGTAACAGCTGTAAGCCGCCCTGGAGAAGGGTGTCTGCTAATAAAAAAATAATAACAATAATAACTTGAGCAAGCAATTATGGAGGTATAGCTGAGGCATCATCAGCCCAACCAATCAGAGGCCAGAACACAATCGCAATAAGGCTTTCCTGTTCCAGATTAGTACCCTGAACAATTTGTGCTAGGGAATGCTTGTAACAAGTTTTATTTAAGAACAAAATTGGAGAAAATGCATAGTTCGTAAAGTTGGTGTGACATTGATAAAGTACCTACTGGTAACAGATACAACAGCAGCAACAGAACAGCTGTCATTCCCGTGGGAGTAGAAACCTGTCTGATGGTCATGTGGAGTCTTTGTTGATCAAATGTTATTCAGGCAAAGAGTAATTCTAGTTAGTCACCATGAAAGTGTGGTGTTTTTGTAATTCTCAAGCCCATTGGAATTCCAGACCAAAGAGAATTTTCTACAGTTTGTTATGTCACTGTGACATGTCTGCAGTCGTAGAACTATGCTTGGCAAACTCATTAAACGCCAGGGGCACCAAACAATAATCCCGTTTCTGAAAGAGACTATAAAACTTGGATACAAATATACTTTTGGGACAACTACATTTTACCTATCAATGATAGTTTTTTGTATCTCTCAAGCAAGTAATTCATTCTGAACCAACTATTAAGGCAAAGCAAAACACAGCCAACATGGTTTATTTATATTGTAGTTTATAATTCCTGTTATTAACAATAATACACATATGTATTGAAAAATGCATTGGTGGTCAACAGGTATGGTATACTGACCAATGAAACTGCATTATCTGTCTGCCCTCACACAAGTACTGTATCTCCAGTGACTATTAATTCAAATAGTTTTCTTTCTATTAATCATTCTACAGGTGGTCTTTCTAATTCAGCCTTGTAGCACATATACAGTTTACCTAAAGATGTTGTAGGTTTATTTTTTAATATTTTTTATATTTGCTGCAGCGTCCATGGAGCTCTGAGGTAAGTGCAACCACTGAAAGACGAACGAAATAGACAAATAACAAACTGCAAGCTAATATAACTACCAAAAACAAAATAATGCCAATGAAAAAAGAAAAAAGTATCCTTCTACTCAATGGTCTGTCATAGACCTTCCCAGGAAATCAGCTCATGTTAACTAGTAAGTAGCGGGGTTCTGGAAAATATAGTGCTACACGACCCAACGTGTTGCTACAACTGTTTAAATAACATACCTGTCATTTTTCTTTTCGTTGTTGACATCCTGACAACACTTACAACTTTAAAGTCTGTTTCAAAGCTCTTTTCAAAATGGCCGCACTAGTGCACTGACAGTGTAAGGATTAATGCCCACACTGTCAAACAGGTAACAATAACGATCCATGATGTGGTACGGAACAGAAAAGCCAAAGTACTTGTTATGTTGTTGTTGCTTTTTAAATCGCTCTTCCTGCAGTGATTTAGAAAACAGATCTCAAACCCCAGTGCACTAGAGCGGGAATTTTGAAAAGAGATTGTCAATGAAAAGAAAAATGGCAGGCACATTATTTAAACAGTTGTTTCAACACATGGGGACGTGTGATGCTATATTTTTTCAGAGGCCCACTATTTACTCTTTAAGGGGCCTGTTAGGATTAAACAGTGTTGGTTATAAAACAACTGAGAAATTACACCATTACAAAAGAAACACTTTTGAAACTTGGCCTTTTTTGTAGATATCACATCTTTATGTATCTGATGATTTAATTATTGCTTGGCTGTTTGTGAACACACGGAATTGAATGTTAAGATAGATATTTTATATAGAACCTTATAGTACATCACACGGGATGTGGGTGAGTGTCTGAGATAACCAGGGAAACCCATCTGTTGTTTGTGACAGACATCTGATGGAATGGTTGGAGACTAACCCATCAGACACCCATATTGGTCTCCACTAATCTGTTCAAGGAGATTACTTCTTAAACTCCCTCTTGATCACGCTTGATCCCCTTACCCCTAAACCATATTGATAACAATTGTGATCCTTCCTATTTTAGTGCTGCTGAGCTTTTTGAGCCATGGGATGCAGTTACAGCAAAGGGTGGATTAAGAATAATTTTAAGGGGGTTAGACATTTTCTTAACACTGACAAAAAATACACAATTTTAAATGAAGGGCATATGCTCGCGCAGATCTGTTCTTCCACATTGGGTTTCAGCAATACCTATTCAAGAAAGGCCGTCATCCTATTTACTTGAAGGGCAAACCCCATAGGTCCTTATATACAGTATGCTTGCCAACTTGTGAATAGATACAATAAGTACAGGCTGAACCAGGACGATATCAAGTTAGAAACTATTCCAGTTCACGGAATATATAGAAAGTGCATAAGGCAGGATGTCTCAATATATTTGAGGGAAGCTAGACCACTCTGTAGTAGATATAGAAAGGGGTTATATATATATATATATATATATATATATATATATATATATATATATATATATATATATATATATATATATATATATATATATATAAAATCTGCTTGTTTTTTTTTTTTTTGATACACAGTATAGAGTAAAAACTGAGGATATTAAGATGTATTCAAGTTCTAGCCAGTTGCCAAGGAAATAGAACTTCATTTTTTGTGTTTGGCTAAGGCCATGGTTGATGAATGATTGGTTACAGGCACTATAGTTGAAGTTGACATTGCAATCATCTAGATAATTTTTTAAAGCAGCTGTGCTAGCATCACACAAATAAGAGCTTGCATCTACGAATGCACATCAATTACAGCTGGTTCTCAGAGACTCTATTAATAGAGAGGTGATAAGAGCTCTAGAGGGAAACCTCCTATAAAAGTTTACCACTTGATTTTTGCACAGTATTTTTGCAGTTCTACCATGCCTATTTATTTATTTTTATTTTAACTATTATTTACCTCAGTTTACCCTGGCTTGCCATGTTTTTTTAATGTACTTTACAGTACCTCACTATTCTGTACAATTATTACCTCTGCTTTCCGATGCTTTCACTATGCTTTTATAAAGGACTCTTTTGGAATCAAGGGAAGGGCCACTACTCTGCTTCCTTGTTTCAGTCTAGAAATCCCAATACAAAAACAATATTTACTCTCTTTGGCAAGAAATTAAGACCCACGACACTCTTTTCTTCAGACATTCCAAAAATCTCAGAGTAGAATGGACAGTATCATTTGAGCTCCGATATTTAAGAGTGCCCCAGGAACAAGTTGCTAAGAATTCAAAATGATTTTGTTGTTTGTTTCTCGCGTTCCTCTTCTTAATCTAACAGGTCAGTTACTGCAGAGGTAAGGTCAAAGAGCTCAGAACAATAGACAGCTCCTTGAAGGTTTTCTAAGTCAGTGCCACTCATCCAAAAAGTGGCACCAACACATTACATTTTGCTTAACCCAAAGGGCCTCTTTGGACCTACATTGGCAACCAGCAAGGAAGCCAGAATCAAGCAGCACTCCTGAGTATGTGTATCTCAGAATTAAACCAGTGCCTAGTTAAATAGATGTGCAAAGATGCCATGAAGCAGTAAATAAGTCTGTTTTAAGTCTTCCTTGTCTAAAGGGATACAATAGTCTCGCTATGGTTGTACTGCAGCTGCTCATCCCAAAAGCCCAGCACCTCAAATAATAACAATGAAAAATAAAGATAAAATTAATTTCCCAGTAATAAGGTAGGGGATTAATAACCTTGCATCTAGGATTTTTAAATACGCTGCACCCATATGATGCCAAAGGGAGTTACTGTATGCCCCTTATACTGTATGTTAAAAAAAAAAGACAAGGAAGAGGTGTAGGCAGTACAGTATGTGTTCAATCTTCTGAACTCACTCATCTTCGTGGGTATGTGGATGAACTCTGCACGCCATGCATAACTTAGGATTTTAATTAGATGACAGTAAGTTTCCAGGACAGCCCCGAGGTTTATGGACGGTTATGGTTTATATGAAAGGAAACCTTGCCTTTCTTCTAATGAGTCAAACCTTGCTTAACGGTGTCAGTTGATTAACTTTAAACAGTACATTAGGACCACAAAGCGAATACACAGAAACATAGTGGTACAATGGAAATGGCAGACTTTGCTTTCCTGGTGAACCCCTTTTAAAAAGCATTAATATGGCAGAATGAACATTATTGATACCACTGGCTGATGAGTGCATCACACAGGAGTGAATTCGTGTTTCAACCCTTTCAGTGACATTTTCTTTTAATCATGTTGTTGTAATTAGGAGGCTGGTATTTGTACAGGAATGGCAAAATTGAAAATTACATATCATTTTGTGGCCACTGACAGCAAACCATCCGACTGGCTTGTAAACAATCCCGCAGGCTGCGCTCACATGAAACCTACAGCTGTGCCATCAGCAAATTAAAATCAATTGAAATCTATTTAGTTTGGATATAAAGACTTCATCCCCACGGCAGTTCACCCGCTCTGCCAGAAGCTCCCAGCGATGAAACAGGTGCTTGTAAATTAATTAGCCTGATGAAACACACCTTTAAAATGAATTTCCCCCGACGCCCTGGCAGTCAGCCACCCCAGTCCCGGGGGCTGATCAGCATTCGGTAAATATTGAGATTTGAGAAAGTAAACACAGCTCTAGCACCAGATGGCTGGGAGTGCTCTGTTGACATTGCTGACTATTACTTGGATATAAAGTCTTTACTTCTGCTAGGCCCCTCAGGGAGTCACTGTAGGATTTGATCCCCTCTCCAGTTATTTACCTTCTAATTGAAAACCCTTATTCCCAGATGGAGCATCACGCCGTCGCTCCAGGCATCCCGGTTCTACTCTGCTTGGCTGTTGATATGCGGGTAATTGATTCCCATAATGCAGGTTAAATGTGACACTTAGTGTTTAATGAAAATTACCGAGGCCAAAGCCGTTTATCATTTTTACTGTTTGCGATGTCAGCTCCCTGGGAGAGCGCAGTTCAGAATGCTTGTTTTCCAGTGAGGGTAGGAAGGGAGCTGGCTGCATCTGCAAACTTGCAAGCACTCATGAACTTCAAAAGTGCCACTAGATTGCAAAAGCTCTTCTGAGAACATGTCAAATGAAGTGTAAAGAGGAGTGGTGTTTGTATACACTGGGTGTGAGCACATTTACACTAGATGGGATGCCAGACATACAGACATGACTAATATGTGGGCTGCACCCTGTACTCTTTTTCAAACTTCCACTGGAATATCAGGAGGGTGTTTTGCTATTTTATTTTTTCTGGGGAAATATTTCATCACCGTGATATGTCTCAACATTTTCAAAAACACATTCTTTTACTTTTCATCAAAACATGACATATTCTATCCTAACTCACGGTTTTGACAGCCCTGACAATATAATGCTGTGTTTAGGTTGTTTATTTCTTTTTGAAATGCCTGCAGCATTCAAAACAGTAGACTTTAACAGTTACAACCAGCTGGGACCTTAAAATTAATTTACAATTCTGGTCACCTGATTAATATGTTATTTTTTTGTTTGTTTTTTATTAACATTTTATTATTATTATTATTATTATTATTATTATTATTATTATTATTATTAAATTGCCTGTCTGTGTGATGCAGATGAGCCACACAGAAAGAACAAAGATATGAGATTATGGGAAACTAATGCTGGAAACCTAATAAGTGTATGTTACCTATAGAAGACAGTGTTATGTAATGTGTACTGTACACACATGTTATTCTCTCCATACTAGAGGAGTTGCATAAGTAAAGTACCATACATAATGCACAAGCAAGACAAACAGCCAGTATCTGCACATCTAAATCAGAGCCCAGAAGGTGAAACCACAAGTGTTAATCTTGTAAGATGCAGAGATGAACCCTAGTGCGCCTGGGTGCTAAAGGACAGGATTCCATATGGCTCTTCTTTGGGTCAGATAGCAAGGCTGATTGCACAGCAGAAATGAGGGAGGGTTTTTTTTTTGTTTTGTTTTTTTTTTTAATGAAGATCATCACGACTCATAATTACAGCTTCCTCTAGGGTGTTTCAACTAATTAAAATGTCCCTTTTTTAGACTCAAATTACATTTACAGGCAGCTGTTGGTAAATTAAGAGAGTTGCAAAAAAGCCATCCTCCTTGCTGTGCCACATGTTTCAAGCCACCTCAAGGGGCAGTAATTACAGGCTATGGCAACATCTATGTTACACCTCAATACTGTTTCTGCAGGTCTGCAAGGTGCCAGGCTTATTATCATGGGCATTACACGTCATATTTACAATATTTGATGCAATTAAGCATAAATAAACATTGTATTGTAAGAGTAGCACATAAGGACATATCTAAAACACTAGGCCATATTTTAATCCAGTCTTGTTTTATTATTTATCAATTAATAGGTTTTATTTGTCCAAAATTTTATAGCCTTTTAATTTTATGGCCCAATAGAGCATATATATATATATATATATATATATATATATATATATATATATATATATATATATATATATATATATATATATATATATGTTGCTCTCTTAATACCTAAACTTTGCACAGGGTGTTTACTTCAATAAATAACATTACATTGCATAAAAAGCAAAACTACATATATCAACTTTCCAACAGTCAATTAAAAAAAAAACTATTATTTAAGAAAGCCCAAAATTCTATTTTATTACAGTTAAGGAGCACATTTGCATTTCACACCTTCCAGTGTAGTCTGTCTTTCTTCTTGTTATTACTATTATTATGTATTTATTTATTTTTACCTGTGTGTGGAATAGGTTCAAAAGGACTCATATACAATCTCGGGCTGTAAAAACTGTGGAATTGAATCACCTTTTGAGTCACCTCTGTGCTACAATCACTTTTTGATTATTTTGCTCTTTGTCGGTCTTCTCCCACCGCAGGGTGAAATACCAGCCCCGTTTATACCCTCTCCCCTGACCTTCGATCCAAACTGCTCACTCAGAATTCACTTCCAAATGACAAGAGTGTCTTTTCGAGCAAAATCTACATAATTTGCTGTCAAAGACTGTCAAACAAATGGTTGACTTCTTCCACCCCATTTCAGTAAAATGATCAAAACACCAGAAGAAAATCTTTTTTTTTTTTTTCTATCACAGATGAAAGAAATCATGGTGGAAAACTGCAAATTCACATATATAATACAACTTTAAAAGATAACAAATATATTAAGCGTGAGGCAATCAATGTAAGTAACAGGTCAGCACGTTTAACTACCGAGCATGTGTACGCCCTGTATAATAGAAAAATAAATCACCTATTCAAAAGCTGTTCCTTAGCTCCAAACGCTATAAAACCCACTAAACCGCCATTCATTCAACTAACACATGTCTTTCAGCTTTGACTTTTTTTCATACATGCTACTAAAATAAAACATCATTAATCAAATAAATTAGATAGCCCTAACAATGAAGGTGCAGTAAATAATGAGTGCACCACAAGACCATAATTAATCATGTCTATCCTAAGAAAAACAGGGAAGTGTATCTTTTCATAATGTTTAACGTGTTCATCTTTGTCTTAAATAATTTTTATTTCGTATTCTGTATGTGCCCACTATTTTTCCTCTTGCACTGGCTTCAATTTACATGTCACTACAGATTTGTTTTTTGTTTTTATTTTTTTTCATTCACATAAATGATACACACATTTTCCTGTTACCTGTAACGGCTAAGTTAGGGCTGAATGACGGCCATATTCGACAGCTGCTGCAGTCGCTACCCTGTAGTCCTAAAATAAGTAGTTTCAACAGCTACATTTTTGTCTTTAAAAATAATAGTTCATTATTTGTGAAGACCGTGTGATATTTTGCTAAACAGCAATGTTTGTACAACTGCCGAGACTCTGCGCCAGCATTAGCATATTTTGGCTGTGGCATTGTTTTATGGTGACCTGTATAATAAGTGTCACATTAGCAACACAACAAATCAAACGGTTCTTAATTTCCCCCGCTTTCCCACACAGCTGCCAGTGTGATTGTGTCACCAGATTTTAATTAATATGATAAGCAATACTTGGTAGACAACAGTCTGGTTTTTTGCGCTCACTTTGTAAGATAAAAAAAAAAAAAAAAAAAAGAAAATAGTTTTAGCTTGATATAAACCAAAATATTTTCTTTTTTTAAGCTAGGCTGTTTGTTTTCCTCCTTATTATTTGTTAGTGCATGCTGATTAAAGTGTCATTTTAAAAAGGTATACTGTTTATTTTTATTATTATTTTTTTTTAAGTTATTATTAACCATGCATTGATATAGTCTTGATTGTCAGCTAATGACATTTGTTCCAGCATTGTATTACCCTTGTACTTTTTTTTTTGGATGTAGCATTATTTCAAGAAAGGTACATTAATATATTTTTTCTGTAATTTAACTCAAGGACACTTCTGTGTTTCTAAAGACGCACCCGTTCTATAATGTATTTCAGCTGTTACTCTCTTCTTTATTTGCTTAAAATTAAGTATCACTTAATTGGTCCATGTTTAATGAATCCGCCCTTAAACAACTGAAATACAGTTTGCTTTTAAAATAAACTCCTACTATTTTTGCATGCACCCCCTTATCTAACTTCTTATAAAAATGCAAAAGCAAAAAGTGGCTTAATTGTTGGTGGCTAGTTCACATGATTACACAAGAGAAACACACAAAAGGCCTTTTACAAACAAGCCAGGAATCTGTACCGATATAAAACAAGATGCTGAATACTGCTATTCTTTGAATATTCCCAGTTTCAATACATGTCAAAAGTGCCACCTATTTGCAACACAAGGCATTACAATTGAGGCACTAAATCCAGCTCACACAGAGAGGACCCCTCCAACCTGAATAGTTACCTCTGACCCCAACAGGGCTTATCTCTGCAGTTCAATCTAAACAATTACAGGCCATATGCAAATTGAAACAGTAAGCTATGAAATGTCAATTTCTTAATTAATGAAACATAAGGTGCTACTTTTTTAAAAAGACAATATCATGTTTGAAAAAATATTGCAGGAAAATAAAAAATATATATTTAATCTTGTAATAATGTTCTTCACTGGCTAATTGTCACTTGCTTTATTCCTGTAGCAAAATTATTGGTAGCAATTTACAATAAGGTCCATTAATAAACACTTCATTAACCCATTACAGATGATGAATACATAGCATATAAACTACGAACAAATAGGTTATAAATATTTATAAAGCATCTTATTAGCACCATTATTAATGCCAATAAATACTTTATTAACCATCTATTAATGATTAATAGATGCTACATAAATATGAAAGAGCAAGGTATAAATATCTATAAAGCCATTTACAAATGAGGTTGTTAAGGACAAATCAGCATAGTGAAATGAGATTATTCAAGCACATTATAAATGTCATTATTAATGCTTTATAAGGTCTATTAATAACCACTTTATCAACCCTCACTTATTAATGGCTTTATAGATATGTATAGCTTGCTCTTTCATATCATATTTATGTGGAACCTAATGGGTTAATTGTTACTGGAAAAAACTGGCAATGGAACATAACAAAGAACATAAAAAATGAATACAGCTGTGTACCAAACATTAAGAAAATAACTCAAGCATACCTTCTCTCTACATCACAACATTAAAAAGTCACATGATCATAATATGGCAGCCATTTTAAGTCAGAGGTCAATGGTATGGTCATCAAACCATGTAGCATGGAGGGTTTATATAGCCCATCCAAATACAGTATGAAATCACCAAGTCAACTGTTTTCTGAGATATGAGGCTTTGACACTGTGGGAGTGGCAACTTTAAAATAAGCGGGACTAAAGGTTACAATTTTCATGTATAATACCTACAACTGAGCTTGACGGAGAGACTCATAGAATATGGGTATGTACTGAGTATGAAGCCAATATCTCTAAGTGTGAGGTCTTTATCATGACCCCATTATGGCAGCTATCTTGGGTCTAAGGGCAAAGTGAAAGGTGCGATTGCATCTTACCTATGGCGTTTCCATAACACTGAAAATATGAAGACGCAAGCTAAAATTGAGATATTAGCAATTGAAGGCTGGTGGCAGGAAATGTGTAAATTACATACAAACACCCCTCACGGGAAAGCAAAATAATAGTTAGGCTTATTAAAACCTGATCTGAAAAGCATAAAAATAAAATCAAAGATGAGCATCAAAAAACTTGAAAAAAATCTCTTAGTTGGCTGCTAACAACCAGGATTAATCAAGATTAAACATGATCCTTTTAATGGGTTTTGATTATTGATAACATAACAAGATCAAGAATATTTAAAGCATTCAATTCATCAGAACAATGTCAGATCTAAATACCTCTGTCTTTTAAAATATACCCTTTCAGGTGAGTTAAATATTTTTGCAGACAGAAATACCCTAAAGAGAATCACATGCAATGTTGGGAGTTTGAATTTCATAACTGTTTTCATTTGCGTAACTCAGTGTCGTTGTTTGTAACAACTGAATAGACCCCCACATCAACAGCAATGTCCATATTGTGCCAATTAAAAGTGCTTTTATAAGGAATTCATTTTGTATAAAACATAACAAATTTTTTCAACTACTGTATAACTGACTAAATTTGCATGTGTAAAAGACTGTTCTTATAGTTTAGACAGGCTATCAGAGGATATTGCTTCCCAAACAGCATGTTGCATTGGGATTTATTTAATGGTGCACTTGGTGAAGCCCAAAGGATTACAAGACTATGTTACCTAAACGAAAGCTGCTTTATGAGATAGTACACGTCATGACTACAAGTCAATGTTAAATGTATTAATTAGTACATACATTCCAATAAATATGTTAATATACACAAACTGTAAAATGTAATTCATAAACAAAAATCCTCAATAACCTTTGATAGAAATTTTAAAACAGATCCGATATAAAAATTGTATCCATTAATGGTGCAGAAAATATTCCTGCTCCATAATAATTCTGCTTTTGTATGTGCCTTAACAACATGAAAATCAATTGGGAACCAATATTTGCTCGGTTCCAACAGTATTTGAGCAAGTCCTTCTACTCCTCT
>NC_054542.1:38877288-38992288 GCF_017654505.1 Polyodon spathula | reverse complement strand
CCTAAAAAAAGAACTCAACTAATGGCAGGCTTACCTATCAAATGACTGTGTGAACAGCCCACAGAACGCTGAAAGCTAGGTGGCAATCCACAGGGGTAATTGCACTAAAAGAATTGTGCTATTTGCCATGCTGGGCTTCACAAGTCAAACAGCTACTTCCACACATGCAGCTGTGAATAGCTGTCAATTATAAATGAAAAACTCTGGCCCCCTTGTCGCAAAGAGAAGGGTTAACCAGCAAAAATGGCTGAAGAGCCATTGGACAGAGTGAATTCAACAGTGTTTTCGGAAATCTGTTTCCATAATATACATTTTTGCACAATATGTAAATGTACAGTGCTATTCCTCAAAACCAACCCCAAGTCTGGTAGCTTGAAATTCTATACAGGACAGCTGAGTGGAAAAAAGCACTTACGGGTGTATCCAGCTGTGTGCATTTCACACTCCTGTTTCAGAATGAAAAGAATATCTAATAAGAAAACATACAGAAAATATAAATCAACAACAGCAAACACATCATTCTAATACCACTTTTAGACCACAGAGTCGTGCTCCCCGGCAATATTAGCACACAGCACACCTCCTTTAAGGTGTTAATGTTTACCTTTTATTCTATTTAGCACTTGCTTTAGAACAGACTGTGCTATTTTAAAGATACAGTCAATGTTTCTGTTACAATGAAAACCAAATAGATGTATATGTTGTAATGATACAAAAAAAGAATAGCCTTGTGAAAAAGATTGTTTTTATTGGTCCGAAAACCATTATTACAATAACAGATGAATACTGTGGCAGGATGAATGTTCAACTTATCTTCAGTTGTATTCAATCAGAACATAGCAATGATTTGGACAACATGTATAGGACTTGTGAGAATTAAATTAAATAATGCAATCAGTAAAACCAAAACATTCAAAATAAAATAAACAATATATAATGTACAGAGTGGTGGTGGGGGGAGGGGGGAGGGGCACTATTTAATTACGTGATGTAATTTAATGATAGATTAAGATCAGCTGTTTTAATAACTTCAGATTGCTTGCCACCCTGTAAACAGCAGTGCAATATATCCCTGTATTCCTTTCATGCCACAATGCCAGTATCCTTATGCTGTGTCTCTTCATAAGAAACACACAGAATTCTCAGCTTCAAAGAGAATTAATAAACAGTTTTAAATATCATTACCAACTGCCAGTTTCAAAACCCAAACAACAGGAGCAATATTACTCGCAAAAACACCAAACAGCTAAATAAGAAGCAAGCATTTGAAGTATAATAAATGAATTACTCATGCTTGCTGTTTAGAAATCCTCTTAATTACCTTCACAATGCAATTCTGTTCATCGTGCTACACACAGTATGGGATCTACAGTATTGGGTTTGGAGCTACAATACCAACAGGATTCAGGAATATTAGCAGTCAGTCACATCCCAGCCTGTTAATATTAAAACAAACCCAGGATCAACTGTACATCCAAAGGATTGGGTCAGGAAGAAAGATAACTCCATTAGATGCGATTTAGGATGAAAATGTCAATTTCCTCACAGTTTTTGTTTAGTTTGAATTTTTCTTTACCAACCCCAAGCCAAATACAACCACACTTCCATGTAATTTCCATCTGTAGAGCTCTATGCTGGCTCGCTTCTTCAGTTTTAATTAAAAAAAAAACGTTTTTAGTAAAATATAAATATGTGCAAAAAGATTACTCCACAGTTGCTCAATGTTTTACCTGCATTTATAAAATGATCTTATCTTTCTCTGCAAAGAAGAGTCCCCTTCCGTGCAGTTAGACCCCATTTCGTTCAATTTGTTTATCTCCTAACAGTTATTGTTGTTGCCCTAGTATGGGCTATATTGTAAATATATAAACTATATATTAAATAGACCTGTTGTGACCCCAAGTAACAACAGATTGCATTCTGTATATGCTGTATGGAGAGGGAAAGGGACAAACTACCTCAGTCAGCAGGGTGATTTCCTACCAGTTTGAGTCTGTAGTCCATGGCCTTCTGCATCATTACAGTATCCGATGACCTTTACCCATCTAAGGTGAAACAGACAGCACAAGTGAAAGAAACGAACCCTGTACAAACAGCGTATAACCTGTTCTGTCATTCTAGAACAACATATTCAATAGCTGCAGACACTGACTAAGCCAACATGCTGCACTGATAGGCAAAAATCTTTTATTTCGAAAACGCCACGGCAAGGACAAAACATCTGCTGTACCCTGAGGAGGGTGCCCGCCATGAAAATAAAACATAACCAAGTGGAGGGCAACAAACTCTTTTACTGCACTATTTTACACAAGCACCCTTATCATTTTTAATTTCAGCGCTTTAAATAAATAATCATAATCAGCATAAATAATTAATGACAGCAACTTGACCCAGGTCGCTGCATCATTAAAGCTATTTATTTAGTGAAATAAAAGCAGTTTGTTTCGCTGCCCCAGTTCTTTCCTGAATTATAGTCCAACTCACAAAACTTGGCACCTTGGCACCTAATTTGGCAGTTCAAAAAGGCCAAAGAGAAGAAAACGTGTAGAGGGTACCAATGCAGAACTAATCCAGCTGGGTGAATTGCCAGGGCAGCAGGGAACAGCCCTCCTTCATGACTGACTGCCCTGTTACCTGACCTTGTTTTCTGTTTTGAGAGCATGCTGTTTTTTACCTTTTATTAGCTCTCTAATGCACACAGCTGCAACAGTGCACCTCTTCATCTCCTGGTCCCACAGCAAGTGCTATTAGACCAGCAAAGCAGACGAGAATGCCTGTGATTACATTTTAAAACCTTATTTTGTAAATATTCAAAATGCACTGTGATACATGCATTAATCTATTTTAATAAGAATGTCAGGTACAGGCTATTCAGAAACACTCCTCTATCCCCCAGACCACCACACATGGTGCACGTAATTGATAGACTACAGCAAATGAAATGTACACACATACACACATGCGCGCACGCACGAACGAATACACGCATGCGCACACACACACGCGCGCACGCAAGTGCACACACACACACACACACACACACGGGTGTACACACACACGCACGCATACACACACGCACGCACGCACGCACACACACACACACACACACACACACACACACGCACGCACAGTTTTCTGCCTTTAATGTTCAACGAGTAAATTAAGAGACAATCTCTGATCAGATTTCTCCCACTGCTGCCACCATATTTACTCAGTTCCTTATTACCACGCTCATGCCAGCATCCCACAATTGCTACAATCTCTTCTATTTACTCAGCTGCACTGTACACATTTTGCTCTGACAATGAACCTCATTTCACAGACCTGTTTCTGCCTAAGTGTTCTTCTATCACTCATCTTGCTTTACTCAACCGCCCAGTGTATGCGCAGCTTCATTACACGTCATATATTTAGACACGCAGGTACCCCATTGCAGCTGCAACTGTCTACCAATCAGCATGGTGCCACAAAGGTCATCGCTGAGCAAAAGACAATAGCAGGCGCAGAATACCTGTAACAACAGCTACATCTATCTGTCTCTAATAATATGATATACAGATTACATTAATATTTAAATAAGTGCTGCATACAGTAATTGTGTAGTCCAATTGTACAAACTAACTAAATTGTAAAACTTGCGTCTGTGTTGTAATATAATCCGAAACGACACTATCTATATATATATATAATATATATATGATATATATCTATATATATATATATATATATATATATATATCGCAATTATATATATTACTTCTGCCTATCGCGTTAATGTTCTTTGAAGTAGCACTACTGTATTACATTATGTGAAATGAAGGGTTAACTGAGATATTTTGCATAGATATAAAAGTTCGATGTGTATTCTTTTAAAAGTGTAGTGATTTCAGATTATGTTCTGTGGCAGGTTCCATTATAAATCTGGCATCATGTATGTTATCCATAGATTAAACAGTTTGATATGCGTTTTCTGCGGGTTGTACAAAGCCTGTGATATGTCATCATTATTAATTCAAAGTTTTTTTTTTGTTGTTGTTTTGTTTTTTGTTTTTTTTTATATAAAGCTCTCATTTTGTTCTATCAAAAGAAATACGTTCAGTATCAGCTATTACCTTCAATATTTTATAATTTGAAAATATACATTATTTCAACGGTTTATAAATAACAAGAGAAATAAAACCCTTCATTCTACATATATATTCAATATAACGTTGTGTTTCCACGGCAACATAGAATATAATTATCTTAACAAGACCGTGCTCACAGTGTTTAGGCGTCCTCGGTAACAACTCCGTTATGTACGGGAGTAAACACTCTCCAAATGTGCGAATTAAAAAAAAAAATAAGAAAAAAAAATATCAATAACACTAAAAAACACATATTTAGCAAGTGTCCAAAACAAATGAAATATACATTGCTTTTAACCTGTAGAATATTTTGTAGGCTTTTTATTGCAAAAAATAAAACCTCAGGTACATTTTTCTACGTCTTTCTACAGGAACCAAGTGCCACCTAGTGGATATTTAGAGGACATCATGTTCGATATTCTTTTCTCTGTGAAACCAGTACAGTGTATCTATATTCTCAAAGATTTAAAATCAGTATTAAATTAAAGATTTATATAGCTGAAAAACCAATGGTTAATTAAAAGTGTTAATTAAATTTTTTTACATTTATTTTATTAAATAAACATGAGGAACAGTGACTGTCCCTCGGGAGGGGGATCAGAATACCTCCTGGGTATCCCTGCCTGTCGTAAGAGGGTTGTGTCAGGAAGGGCATCTGACGTAAAACCATCTTGCCAAAACCATGGTTGCAAAGAACACAAATCACATACCGGATCAGTCGGGGCCCGGGTTAACAACGGCTGCCATTAGTGCTGTGTCCCAACAGGGTACTAACGGAAATTATGCTACTGTGGGGAAAACTGTAGAGTGGGGTCTACAGAAAAGAAACAAGGTGAAGGGGCCTGAAAGGAAAGTTAAGTCAGTGAGAGTGGGGAGTTGGAATGTTGGTACCATGACAGGGAGAGGGAGAGAATTGGTTGAAACTATGGCAAGGAGAAAAGTGGAGATCTTGTGTGTGCAAGAAACCAAGTGGAAAGGAAACAGCTCAAGACACCTAGGAGAGGGATACAAGATTCTATATGCTGGAAAGAGTACAAAAATGAATGGAGTGGGTGTGATAGTATGCAAAGACCTAGCAGACAAGATAGTGAGGGTGGTTAGACACTCAGACAGGATTATCAATGTACAGGTGGCCTTTGAGAGCGGGTTGTGGAATATCATCTCTGTATATGCACCACAGGTAGGAAGACCACAGGAGGAAAATGATAGCTTCTTGGAAGATCTCGAAGAAGTGGTTAGCAGAATCCCAGGAAATAAAATGGTGGTAATTGGAGGAGACTTCAACGCACATTTAGGAGAGAAATGCCCAGATTATCCAGATGAACATGGTCAGAGAGGGCTAGGAGAGAGAAATGAAGAAGGCGGAAGGCTACTAGAAACACTCCAAGCTCTTGAATTGTTTGCAGTGAACACAGGGTTCACGAAGAATTATGAGCAAAAGGTGACATACAGGAGTGGAGGCCATGATACTCAAATAGACTACATATTAGTGAGAAGAACTGATAGAGCGAAAGTCCAAGATGCTAAAGTCCTGCCCTATGAGGCTGTTACCAGACAACACAGGCTACTAGTGATGGACATCACAATATTGAAGGAGCGAAGAATAAAGCAGAGAAAATGCCCAGCACGAACAAAAGTGTGGAAACTGAGAGAAAACAAAGTAGATTTCAACAGGCTGGTGAGAGAAATGAAAAACAACACAGAGGAAACAGAGGAGCCTTCAGTTGAAGAAGAGTGGACTGAGATGAGCCACATCCTAGAAGAGGCTGCTACCAGGGTTTGTGGAAAGACAAGAGGAGGCAGACCGAGGGAAAATGAAGAGTGGTGGTGGGATTTGGAAGTTCAGGAAACACTGAAGGAAAAGAAAAAAGCATACAAAGCACTGAAAGATGGCACTGGAGAACTACAAGAATATAAGAGACTAAAGAAGGTAGCAAAAAGAAGTGTAGCAAGAGCAAAGGAAAGAGCCTGGAAAGAATGGCATGAGAAACTTGAAACAAAGGAAGGAGAGGACCAAATCTACAAGATTGCTAAACATAGAGCGAGACAGAAAAAAGATATTATCCGGGTGGCAGTACTCAAGGATGGAGAAGGCAGAGTCTTGATTAAAGAAGAGCAGATCAAGCAAAGATGGCTGGAGTACTTCAAAAACCTGTTAAATGTAGAAAATGAGAGGGAGAACCTAATGGAGGCAGAAGTAGTGTGTGGACCAATCCAAGAAATCTCAGTAAAGGAAGTGACAGAAGCTATCAAAGAGATGAAAGTGGCCAAAGCAACTGGACCATCAGGAATAGCAGCAGAACACTTTAAAAACCTCGGTGAAGAGGGGATTCAGTGGCTGACGAGATTGCTAAACAATATTGCAAAGGAAGAGAGAATTCCAGAAGAATGGACAAAAAGCAGTATGGTTACCATCTACAAGGAGAAAGGAGACCCAATGGAGTGTAAAAACTATAGAGGAATAAAACTTCTGGAACATGGATTGAAAATCCTGGAAAAAATTCTGGACATGAGACTCAGGAAGATAGTCAGGATCCACAACTCACAATTTGGATTCTCAGTGGGGAAAAGCACAACAGATGCCATTTTTGTGATGAGACAGTTACAGGAGAAGACACTAGAGAAAGGGAAAAAGATGTATGTGGCCTTTCTGGACTTGGAGAAGGCATATGACCGTGTGTCCAGAGAGGTGGTGTATTGGTGCTTGAGGAAGAAAGGAGTACCAGAAAGCATGGTGAAGTTAGTTCAAGCAACCTATAGAGATGCAACTACAAAGGTGATCACACAACGGGGAGAGACAAAAGAGTTTGAAATCACAGTTGGAGTACACCAAGGATCAGCACTAAGTCCTTTCCTTTTTATAAACATTATTGACACACTGACAGAGGAGGCAAGAACAGAAGTGCCTTGGGAACTCATCTTTGCTGATGATGTGGCACTGATGGCAGATTCAGAAGTAGAACTACAGGAGAAAGTGTTCAAATGGCAGAGGAGTCTGGAAAAGGGTGGACTGAAAATGAATGCAGAAAAATCTGAAATAATGGTAATGGAGAGAAGAGGAGATGCTATGACCAATGTTGAGGAGACAAATGGAGGAAAACTGAAACAGGTTGATGGCTTTAAATACCTTGGATCAGAAGTGGTAAAGGGAGGAGAAACACTGGAGGCAGTAAAACAAAGAGTGAAAGCTGGATGGAACAAGTGGAGAGAAATAACTGGAATAATCTGTGACAGGAAAATTCCCAGAAAGTTAAAGTGCAAAATGTACAAGACTGTGATTAGACCTGTACTACTATATGGAGCTGAATGCTGGGCAGTTGGAAAGAGGGAAGCGAACCTGATGAGAAGAACTGAAATGAGGATGTTGAGATGGATTCTGCAGATTTCAATGAAGGATAAGATCAGAAATGAAGAAATCCGTAGACGATGTAGGGTGGTGGATGTGGTTGAGAAGATGCGAGAGGCGAGGTTACGGTGGTATGGACATATCATGAGGAGGGACGTTGAGGAAGTAACAAAGAGGGTAATGGAATTTGAGGTGGAAGGTAACAGGGGAAGAGGCAGGCCTAGAAAGAGATGGATAGATTGTGTGAGAAAAGATATGGAGGTATGTGAAGTGAGTGAGGAAGATGTGCTCAACAGAGACAAGTGGAGAAGAGCAACCAAAGCAGCTGACCCCAGGACAGTCTGGGACTAAGGCTGTGAAAAAGAAGAAGAAGAAGAAGAAGAAGAAGAAGAAGAGGAACAGTGACTGCTGTGGTTTGATGGTAAAATCTGAATTTACTGAAATGAAAGAATGAAACTACCAGAGTTTATACTGACCTTCATTCTAAGGATAAATGATATGCTGATTAATATTTAAATAAATACATATTGCATAAGCAGAAACAACTACATCAGAAGTAAGTCATTAAACTCAAAAACTGCTCTCCAAATAAATCATAATTTAAATTAATCCACCCAGATATTTTAAGCTACAGTGGTGATTAGGGACAGTCACCAATTCCGTTACTTTTGACAAAAGACATCAGACAGACATCAGACATGCTAATAGTACATTGGAATTATAATGATAGTACACTTCATATGCTGTATGCTGCATTTTCTTAAAAACAACAACCAGCCCACAATGTGATCACCCTGGGATAGATATTGACAGCTTGAATGATGTGATTTATGCTGTTTGAGAAGTAAATAGCTATGAAAGTGATGCTTCATCACTTAATCAGCATGATAGTTAATGATGATGGATGCATGGAACAAGTGGACTGCTGTAACACTGTCCGAACTAATCCACTGCCTGCATAATTCAAAGTCACAGTAAACCACAAAAGGGTAAATCAATGTATTTATCCCTAGCATTCTATATCCTCCATAGGGATTGAGATGTTAGTATGGTTAGAAAGTTCTGTGGATCTTAATTGAATGCGATGAACCCTGCATTACCCCAGTTACACCAAGTACAGGATATTAAACTGTACAGTATCCTCTCAGTCATCACAGTTTCAGTAGCTGTTGTTGAAGGCACATACAGTAAACTATTACATCACTGCCTGGTGAATTAGATATTATTCAATAATGTAGGACATTCAGGTTTTGAAGTTTAGTTTAGTTTGTGAACTTTTAGAGGTATGGTCTTGTATTGTTATTCTAAAGTGTCAGAATTCCTATGTAAAAAGCCTATAATGACAAGTTAGTAGAACTCAGTAAGGTATTACCTTATGTGATATATATCAGCATGTAACAAAGCCTTCTAGAGATGTATTGTGTTTAATCTGAGGAATGCAGAATGTGGGGTCTATTTTTATTAATCTAAACAGGGTCAGATTTTAATATCTCCCAATTTTGGCCCAGTTATTATCATACTAGCTGCAATAAAAATACACTGCATGAGGAGTGCTGTTTAGATCATTAAAACAGACCCCCGTGTTGTCTGGTGTTCTATAGTTTTATAAGACTTGCAGAATTGCAATTCAGTTTTAGATTGAGCCTTTGCAATTCAGAGTCAGAATCATTGCGTAAGCTAGTAAATAACACTTTTTTTTTTTTTTTTTTACATAAAATTATTCCTTAAAGATGTATTCTGTATTTAAGGTATGGACAGAGTTTGACATCAACCGAATCATTTATTTGGCTGGGTAACTGGGTGCTGTGTACTGTTGCTACAGTATGCTGTCAATGGACTCTTTATGAGGTTTGTTCATCCCAGCTGTATCCTATTGTTTTATTGCAGGGATGACATCATTTGGAATCCCAGTGAACGTGAATGGCAGATCTTCTCCACAAGAGGTATATGAAAAAATGTAAGTGTGACATGCAGATTGATGCATGAACAGACAGAAACTCCACATGTCGCCAGAATTTGATACTCTCAATAACTTCTACTTAATAATGTGTATACCAAGTTCCATGATAATTGGATAAATAGTTCTCCAGATATATGGAAAAATGTGACACATGGATGGATTGATGGCAGTACAGAATCAGTCTGCTCGTCAAGCTTCCATTAAAACAGCCATTCAAAACATGGTTAATGTCACCTAACCTGGGAGGAAACTCTATTTAAGTACCCTAACAGCTGTGGTTAAACAGTGGCCTATGTAATGGGCTGGGAGATCCAGCTAAAGCAGCTACACACTGTATTAGTTGTAACTCTATCCATATCATTTGTTTAAAACACAAAAACATCCTAATCCTTTTACATTAGTCTGGGCAGATACACACTTCGCAGGTGGGGTATCTGAAGGTGAAATCTAGTGGGGTAATGATACCTAAGATTACACAGCTCAAATGCCATCTTCTTTTAAGACTTAAAAGGATTAGCTCACTAGTGGTTTTTGTTTTGTTTTGTTTTGTTTTAAGCTGAGTGAACACAAAGCCACTTGTGGCTTGGGACTTGGCTTCAGGAGACTAGGTCTCAGGCCACTGCATGGCACACCAGGGCAGACTTCATGTTTGATAAACCAATGTTGCTTCTTATGCTTATTCTGTGTTTTACTGAATTTAATTATATAGCAGACGCGGAAAAGGGTGTGTTATAAATGAAACAATGCAGGTCTTAAAATGTAATAGTTCGTAATATGTTAATTAGACCACCTCAATAACAATGGTATATGTTGTAAATCACATAAAGTATTATCGTTAGCTGCACAATGTGTAGTTTAATTTAGAGATGTTGCATAAATAAAAGTTTAATATTTATTGTTTTAAAAGTGTAGTGATTTTAGATTATGCTCACTGGCATGTTCCATTTTAAATCTGGCATTGTATATATCATCCATAGATTAAACAGCTCGTTGTGCGTTTTCTGCGGGTTGTTAAAATCACAATATTAATTATAGTTGCTCTTTTTTTAAGCATCATTATCTCGTATTAGCTCATACTCTGCCTGTGGCCTTACTCTGCCTTAGTGAAAAATGTGGACACCAGCACCACCTTCTGGACATACAAGACCTAACAGCCGTGGAACTGTGAAATGGAAAAGGTTCAACCCACAGTAATCAAAATCCTGAATGCAGACAGTAAAAAGCCACTCGTTTTTTTTTTTTTTTTTAAACATTCTTTTTGTTGATTTAACTTCAAATGGCACAAGCCCTGCATACCATGTGGTGCTGAAACTATGAGGTCATCATACCCAACGTTTCGAGACTTTGAACATCACATCTTTATTTAAATGATATTAAGCGTAAGTAACTTCAAATGGCATTTCATAGTTCTTTTTTCACTGCCCCTTGCCTTCTTATGTTTAATCCTGCTTTTTTCAATTACCCAAATACAATGCTTTTGTCTTGTGACAAGTGTGTTTATGATGCGCTGCTATGAGCTCAGAAGCATTTTCTCAGTTCTAGCTGCCAGCCATAGCTATACAGATGGACCAGATAGGCTAGATCAACCAGAGTGTATTTCTATTAGTAAGCGCAAGCACCATCTAGTGAAAATCAACTGTAGATTGCGCTTCATTTTGTATTGCTGGCTATACATAGTAGATGTTTATCAGATGGTGTTGGCACTTGCTAGTTTCAAGTCTGATTTAGCCTTGCCTAAGTGTGTGTATTGGCATATATGTATGTTACATATACTGCATGTGCAGGTAGTGGACAAAAAAATGGAAAAACCTGGGTAAATGAGGGAAATATATTGAAAGCAAGGGCTTCCACACAGGTGTGGCTCATGCGTTAATTAAGCAAATAACATCCCAGCATGCTTAGGGTCATGTATAAAAATGCTGGACAGGCCTGGTTGCCTATAATTATGGCTAGCATGGCTGCAAGAGGAGACCTCAGTGACTTTGAAAGAGGGGTGATTGTTGGGGTGCATTTGTGACAGTGTCTTCCAGGATGACAATGCCCCCATCCATGGAGCACATGTGGTTGCCCATTGGTTTGATCAGCATGACACTGATGTTATCCATATGTCATGACCTTAGTTACCAGATCAGAGCAAAATCGAGCGTTTATGGGATATTCTGGAACAACGCCTGAGACAGCT
Organism: Polyodon spathula; assembly: GCF_017654505.1. NCBI lineage: Eukaryota > Metazoa > Chordata > Actinopteri > Acipenseriformes > Polyodontidae > Polyodon > Polyodon spathula. The sequence goes on along the minus strand of NC_054542.1, from coordinate 38,980,673 downwards.
TTTTCCACCTCCATCAACCAGATGTGAGTTAATTGACTTTCTCATGGAAGAATGGTGCCGCATCCCTCCTGCAGAATTCCAGAGGCTGGTAGACTCTATGCCATGGCGCATACAGGCTGTACTGGCCGCACGTGGTGACCCAACGCCCTGTTAAGTGACTTTACATTGGTGTTTCCATTTATTTGTCCACTACCTGTATGTATGCTAAACACAAACTTATCAATTATATTTTAATGTAATTTGAAAATACTTACTCAAAACAGGATATAATATTTTTTTTTTGGGGGGGGGGGGGGGGGGGTTTTTTTTTTTTTTTTTTTTTTTTTTTAGATGGGCCTCAACGTGTGTTGTTGCATCAAAATCTGAGACAGGCATACAGTTTGTTCATATTCTGTGGGAGACTCCCTGTTGTTTTGTCTTGTATATTGACCATCAAAGGTAACCTAGCATTTTCATTAAAACCTTCCTTGATCTTGTATTGCTGTTTATTTTTTATTTAACAAGCAGGGTAGGAACAAGAACAACTTTGTTGTCTCATTTTGGCTGCCTGTTTCTCTAATATATCAGACACATGAACACACTTTTTTGCTTGAGAGACTGAGTATCTCTGAACAGGAACACATATTTTTTTCAGCAACAGTAAGTATTCTTACATTATATACTTCTGTTAGGTGAATAAATTGGCTATGTTTCTAATCCTACTTTACCAGTTTTCGAAAATCAATATGGACTCTGTCCACTAGATGGCAATATATCATAATCTTTCATCACTATTGATTGGCTAAAGTAAATTAAAAGAAGAACAATAATTTTAATCCAACTAAACAAACAAAAACATTCGCCAATTGTATAGGACATTAGACAAAGTTCCACATTTACATGCAATTGCAGGCATGGTAACTTCAAATTTTAACCTATATTCTCTGAAAGATCATTCTGTCTGGTGACAGATCTGCGCTTGTGGTGTGCAAATAGCCATCATTATATCATATGCATCTACAAAAACTTAACACGTATTCGAAAGCATTTATTATACATTTAGATGTTGAAAAACAAAGTATATTGTTATTTCGAATTAAACATTTAAAAAAAAAAATGCTGGGATTTCCCAGCAGCAGTTGAAACACAGAAAATATTTTTAAATGGGGATGCTTATTTATACGTTACTACCTTCTTATATTGGTTATGTTTGCAACCACTTTGACATCCAGAATTGAGCTTTCCTTGTCAATAATTTTAATGTCACATAAAGTCTACTTTTCTAGTGCTTTCCCTCGATTGTCAAAATTACGTTTAGGCATTTCACAGCGGCCTTCTTTGAATAACCTCAAAACTAACCCATCTGTTTATACTGTACATTTTTTAAAAATAAATATTAATTACAATTAGAATACTGATAGACGATTAAACCCGCCCAAATAGTATTCAAACTTTGTTTATTCACCATTCCAAATCAATCCGCCTGAAAAAAAAAAAATTGTAGTACAATTTGTACACATAATCTGAATGCAGTCTGTCAATGTCTATTTCCTAGCTGTCCTATTTAAATTTAGAATAGCAAATAGTTTGTTTTGTTTTTCGCTTTAAACGCAATAAAAAAAAAAAACAGTGTTAATCAGTGGCTATAGCAACTACTCTATGGTTTTATTCAAATTGTAAAACAAATGGAAGCAGACTGTCATTCAATAACTTTATTTCAGCGGATCACTAGCAACACAGACACGTGTTCTCTGACAGCACTTTAAATAAACTTTATGAACACAACAAACAGCACGATTACCAATAACACTTTTTTTTTTAAAGTTGCAAACAGTAAATACTGATATCTGGCTACAGAAAAATGCACTAAAATCCTATTTTTTTATTATTATTATTATTATTATTATTATTATTATTATTATTATTAGCTATAAATAACAAACACTTAACAAAACAGGGTACGAACAGCTGCATATAAGTAGAATATTTTAATTAAATACGGTACCGTATTAAATTGTTATTTATGCCGCGACTGGAAGTAGTTTATAGCACCCACCGCTTGGATTAAACCAGAATCTGAACAGACCGCGGATGTTTTTTGAGAAAACCGCATTACTCATGGAATACTGAGGTAAGTGCTAAGCAACCAAAACTAGTTCTTCATAAAATCAGGATAAAACTATTAGAAAAAACGTATTTTTAAAATTTTGTTTAACGTATTGATATTCAAATAGCAACTGCGCCTTAAGGAGCGGGCTTAATCGTGTGGTAGTGCCCTTCTCGTTACGTTAATGTCCTCGCCTCCGGCTCGGTCATGTAACTGCAGGAGGCGGGCTTATTACCACACTATTAAACCCGCTCAATCGGACTCAATTGCTTAATTATAAACCTCAGAGGAACAGAACGGAAATGCTGTCTTGTGATTGGTTGCTGTAGAGGGCAAACCTGCAAAAACACATTCAAAAACTGCACTTTCACAGGAAACCTGCAACTCAACTTGAAATAAATAAACTTAAAAAAAAAAAAAAATCAGTTGGTTATATTTACCTACTTAAAACTAACTTTTTTTTTTTTCGAAAAAGCAGATGAAACATAACCAGCTTAAGTGTTTTCCCTGTCTATATTAAAAACTAAACTGTATTTTGATTGATTTATTTTTTTTTATGTTTAATTTGTTTGTTAAGAAAAAATAGATCCCTTCGCTGTTCAAAGGAGGAATTATACCGTCCCAGCATGGGACAAGCACCGCAGGAATATAGAAAAATATTAATTAAAGGTTATAACTCTTAATGTTATTGCTGCTAAAACCATAAAGACGGTTTATAATTCAGTAATGACCTGCAGGCAGAGCATTTCTTGGCCGTTAATACCCTGGCTGGAAGTCCCTCGCTTATGCCTCAGGCCTTCAACTCTCCCAGCCGGGAGTTCAGCGGCCAGAAAATGCCCTGCCTGTCAGTCATTATTGCTTAAGTTGAGATACACACACATCCATACTGTCACTGATAACTACTGAAAACTCAACAGCAAGTCCAACTCTGTGCGTAGCTCACTCAGAAGCCATATTGTAGCGATTTGTGCATTTGTGTTTCCCTCCCTGTATTCCCGCTCTATATTTTCCGCCGCCGCCCCTGTAATTGGTCCTGTCAGTGTGTGCTCCCATTGGTCTGAAGTGTGCGGCCAAGGACCAATGGGATATGTGAGCAAGCTCTGCCCCTGATGTACATACAGGGGTTGAGCTACTGTAAGAGTAGAAAAGGGGCTGTGTCCATTATTCTGGTTGTTAAGGTTGTCGCTGTATTGTACACATTTTGTTGCATTACAAATAATCTATGCACAGTTTTTCAAACAAACTTTTTTTATTCAAAGCTGTAGTGGTTAAACTGAACACTGTTACATGAGGAGGAGGTTAAATCAAAACTTGCAAAGAAAATGTACAAAATGACATTTACTGGTTGCATAAGTATTCAGCCTCTTAATTCAGTACTTGGTAGAAGCACCTTTTGCAGCAATTACTGCTATGAGTCTTTTGGATTGGTCTCTACTAGCTTTGCACAGTAGGATGGTGAAATTTTTGCCCATTCTTCACGGGAAAATTGCTCCAGTTCTAATAAGTTTGTTGGGGATTGTCGATGCATTGAAATCTTCAAGTCTCACCATAAATTTTTGATTGGATTCAAGTCACGACTTTGAGTGGGCCACTCAAGAACATTAATTCTCTTCTTGTTCAACCACTCCAGTGTGGCTTTGGCTTTGTGCTTTTGGTATTGTGAATTTCCTGCCCAGTTTTAGTCTTGGCTGATTCAAACAGGTTTTCCTCAAGGATTCGCCTGTACTTCCCTGCTGAAGAGAAGCATCCTCAGAACATGATGCTGCCACCACCATGATTGACAGTTTGGATGGTGTTGACTGGGTGATGTGCAGTGTTGGGCTTGTGCCAGACGTAGCGCTCATCTGACCACAAAACCTTTTTCCACATGTCTCCAGTATCATCTACATGCTTTTTCGCAAACTCCATACGTGCTTTAAGATGAGGCTTTTTGAGTAATGGCTTATTTCTTGCCATAGGCCAGCATTGTTTGGGTACGGCTTACTGTTGATGTGTGAACACTGACTCCCATCTCAGACACAGAACTTTGCAGATCTCTCAAGGTCATTGTTGGCTTCAGAGTGACACCCCAAACCAGTTTCTTGCTTGCCCGGCTGCTCAGTTTGGGTGGACGACCTGATCTGGGTAGTGTGTGGGTGGTATGATGCATCTTCCACTTCTTAATGATGGACTTCACTGTGCTGAGAGAGATAGTCAGCGCCTTTTAAATTGTCTTGTACCCTTCTCCTGCTCAGTGACTCTCTACCACTTTATCCCTGACTTGTTTTGAAAGCTCCTTGGTCTTCTAGGTTGCTTTGGATCACTGTGTGAGTTGCAGCTTGAATGTGTTTATATACTTGAGGGAAACAAATCATTTGCACCCAAGCTGATTTAGGGCTGCAGCAGCAAAGGGGTTGAATACTTATGCAGCTGAGACTGATCTGTTTTTCTCTGTAAATCTTACTTATTTATGTTCCATATGCATTTTTTAATTTTGTCAATGTGGAGAAGTTTGTGTAGATTCTACATGTAAAGTCTAATTTGAAAGCATCGTGGAGTATGCTCAGGTGTAAGTGATTCCAACAATGTGAGTCGTTATGCTCTAAAGTCTGGTTTTCACCTCTGGTTTAGAGTCATGGTTTCACCACTACAGTATCATTGTTCACTGCGCAATTTATTCTAACATAATTTATGTTACTGTTGTGTTTTAGTGTTAAGTTTATTTAGTTTTCTAAATGATTCAAGGCAACGTCCTTCTGCCGTCAAGGTGCCCCTGTGAATGAACAGTGGAATCTCAGGACTATCCTGTATAAATATTTTAAAATACATCAAAAAAAATGGGTAGCATTGCTAATTCATTAACCCTTCAATCAATCCTCTCCTTGTCAAATGACACAATCTCCTTGCATCCAAACAATGAGTTAAACAGTCATGGGCCTCCATCGTGCCAATTACAGTAGAAGGTAATGCAAGGTTACACTGTGGGTTTCTGAAGCTCCTGGCATCTGTACTAAGGTCCTGAGGTCAGTTAAGGAAACGCTGACAAGCATTATTAATGAGCATATGATTGATGGCTCCATCTGTATGCATCGTGTGGAAACAGTAACGTGGCCATTTCTGCCCTATCATTTCTGGGAGGCTGACTAAGAGCTGAAATAAAGATGTACAAAAGTTGCACAACAATTAGATAATTGACTTTTTAGAACAAAAAAAATAATACGAATGACACAAAATAAGTGAGGGCAGGAATCTGCAATGGGATGTATGCTTTAGGCCTCATTTCCATAATCAGTTTTCATCAGGCCTCTTTAAATTTCAACTAAATATGTTTCAACTGAAAAAATATAACATCTTGTATTGTATATCTTGTGCCAGAAAGGACAGCTGTGTGGATGATTAACCCTCCTAAAGGCAACTAAGGTTAATGGGATGAGAAGCAACAGGTAGTCTGCTAAGGACTGATATCTGAGAGAGGCATGTTTTTAGCTGCAAAGAAATTGTCAAGCCCAGTTCTAGTAAGGGGAAGCCAGGCTGATATTTTCAAAAATGTTTGTTTTAAATTTACACTGTTTTAAAAACAATTGTAAATTTAAGGTAAAATGGAGCCATGTAACTGTAACAGACTGCCTGTAAAAAGATGTTGTAAACTGGCACATTTACAGAAAGCTGACAGTAGATAAAACAGTCAGCGTTACAGATACATGTCATCGTTTAAGGTGTTACACCTTTACATTTCAGCACACTACAGATGTGCAGGCTAGCCCATTTCAAATCTTGCTCCAGGTGCCACAAAGCAGGCATTTGGAATGATCTTTTTAGAGACAATAAACACAGAAGTGTAATTATGAAGAACTTGACATTTGTTAATGGGAGCATTGTGATTGGCACATCTTCCTCCGCATAATCACAGATGCCTTTGAAGGTCTAAATGCCACTGATGGCAATCTGGGTTGTTGTTGTAACTGCAGAATATGTGGCTGTTAAAACACAACTGCAGAAGGTACACTGGAGTATTTATTTGAATGGATTCACAGTATCATAAACCCTTGAATAATTCAGAGCCCTTGCTTCAAATTGAATTTGAAGTGGGGAATTACATTTTAAACTGAATTGTGAGAGCTATAACTAATAAGTGGGGTGACTCTCTCCCAACCTTTGTAACATCTTTCCTTTAGTTTAGTTCAGTTGTTCATCAGGAGAGTGATTAATTTTTTAATGAATCAATATTATTATTAAACTGTTATTCTATTGTACATGTGTAATTTTAAAATGAAATACAGTACTCTGTGCAAGAGTTACACCCATGGAACACAGAGTTCAGCCACAGAGGCATGGTGGTCCAATGGTTAGAGAAAGGGACTTGTTACCAGGAGGTTCCCAGTTCAATCCCAGCTCAGCAACTGATTCAGTGTGTGTGACCCTGAGCAAGTCCTTTAACTTGTGCTCTGTCCTTTGGGTGAGATGTAAAAGCAGCAATTGTGATGCATAGTTCACCCCCTAGCCTATATAAGTCTGCTAAATGACTAATTAATAATAACATAGATGAAAAAAACAGTTGAGAATGTTAAGTTGCTTTGGATAAAAGCATCTGCTAAATGACTAATTAATAATAACATAAATGAAAATAACAGTTTAGAAGGTTGGCTTTTCTTTAGTTGTTGGTATTAAGTGTTCATCTAACTAGGTGTTAATTTGCCATTCAGTTCATTTAGAAACACCTGCCATTGCACTGCCAATAAGTGTAGGACTACACTGGATAGTCAGGACAGCCCTAATTCAATGTGACATTGAAACTGAGGAATTTAGAAGCTGTTCCTTATGACAGAACAGCAGGTTGAGACATGGATGTACCAGCCAACCACTGTACAACATAATGCATGTCTGGGTTTACTTTTACATAACAAATTAATCAGTCATGTGAAGAACAATGTGTGCTACACACAGGTCACAGGTTTGTCTCAATACCAACCAGTCCATCCCTTGTTATAATGTTGTAGAAACAATGTAAAGCACATGCATTGTAGATACTGTGGCTGAGGAGCAGATAATCAATAGCATTCCCTCTCACTTTCTTTTTACTCTCCCTTTCCCTCCCATTGCCTCAGCTCTGTTGTACACCTTCAAACATCCTGATCCTATTAGCTGAAGAATAAAAAGAACACTGTGAATGCCTCAAATTCAATATCACTTTCAATTTGTGCTCTTGCATATTGTCCTAGTAGAAGAATAAAGCATGCAGACACGTTCTCCGGCAAAAGCGGACTGCGCCTCCCGACACATCATTCGGTCGAATATACGTCGGCCTAAAAAAACCATTCTCCGAAGTGGGACGTCTCCAGACATGTCTCTTCAGAGCCCCCGGGTCACCAGCGTCCCCTCCAAACCCCTGCCTCGTGTGTCAGAACATATTAGTCGTCCATTCAGAGGAAGGGGCGCTCTGTTTTTAACTCGTGGCAGCTCTCCGCACAGAGCGTCCATTTACCCGGCAGCGCCGTGAGGCATGATGAGGACCCCGCTGTGAAGTGGACCAATGTCCAGTACGGGGCAGCGTACGAAGTGGCCCCTACTTTTCCTATGCGTTACGGTCTTAGGTGCGCCACCATTACCGTACCGTCGGGATACGTAAGCCCATCATCAGGTACGGCTCGTCCTTCACGTAGTTTTGCGTCTGAAACAAGAGAGCCCTTCCGGGTACCCCCACATTCTCAAAGCTGACTTGCCACCACAGTTAACCTCCCCTTCCTATACTTTTTCCCTCTCAGCACACTGAACACGCCAGGTGCCCCGACCCTTCTCCCGCCGGCAGCGGGTTAGTTGCGGGGCACTCAGTACCGGCACTGTCCCTCCACCCTTGGTGTCACACTCACACCTGAAAGGTGGGGATAGGACTGACGGCCAAGACCTTTTTTTTGTATTATTTTGTTCCCCCGTCTTTCTTTTATTCGTGCGAGCTGCATCTTTCTATGTGAGTGCTGTAATCAAGATTAAAATAGACTATACAGTGAGACTCACAGATGTCATCTCAATGACAACAGCTTTTAAAGGAGCAATTTCAGGAGGACAACAAGCCCTTCACATTCAATTGCACAGCCTGACAATGGAACCTCAAACAGTAGCATCCTTTTTGTGTCCTGCGTCTTTGAACTTTGGAGAATAGCGCTAAGTACCCCGGCAGAGACAGAGCACAGTGAAGCATTCTGAAAAATACATCTGCTAATTATGTGCAATCTAGTAATGTTATATAAAAAGTCTCCTCCTCTTTTGTATAACTCAACATGTGAATACACTTCTTATAGTAAAGGATTAGCACTAGTTGCTTTAGTAGTATCTGGGACAAACCATTGCTCTTCATTGAAATTCTTATTTAATTTTGGGTTAGCTATTGGTAGTTCTATCCTACTGTGTATGTCAGAGTTTAAGGGTCACCTTATGTACATGACTATCTGGAAAGCTGAAATCAAAGACAAAAATTTAGCTCAAAGCTAATAAATTAGAGTGAAATGGGATTAATCACTGATTGTGCAAATATCATAAAAAAGTAATGCAACACACAGTGTGCAACATCATCGATAGCATTTCTGTTCTTAGTGCTGCAGTAGAATGATTATTTAAACGTCAACTTTAAAACTTTTTTTTTTTTTTTACTTTTTAAAGTTGCACAGTAAAACCCACGTCATGCATTATCCAATGTATGACCATATTTATCCTCTCCTGAGCTAACTATTTTAAATCAAAGAGAAAAATGCTTAACAAGCTTGTGGATTTTTGGTGGACTAAAGCTGATAGTGTGACAATATTTAAACATGGGAGACTCACTCATAAAGTGCTGCAACAATGGGATGGGAAATTCCCTAATACAAAATGTACTTGATATGGTACAATTGCATGATGCTCTTGTATAGCAAGTGTCATGAGATTTTCAAATATCTCACATGGCTTAATAATGCAAACGGACAGCTAGAATATCCTGTTTACTCACACACCCAAAAATGCTTCTGTAAGTATAAGAGCTGCAGTACAAAAGCATCAGAAAACTAAAAGTTATACTAAGAGAGATTCATCTGTAACTTCAGAACGCTCTGTCAAAACACAAGGAAAAACTGGTAATAAATAAATAAAGTAGACAAATATTTCGTCTAGTGCCATCATCAATATAAGAGAGAGATAGGAGAGGATCCCAGTGTGTCCATTACATTAACTAAATCCTGTTACTTGAACATTAAACTGGTTTTATTGCTGTTTTGCCTTTTATAAGCAATATTTCTTTTTAACAATTTAACCTATATTCCCCTATATACTTATTATGACAACCATTGACCTCCATTGTCACACTAACTCTGCACACACCATGTGAACACCAAACCTTAGTTGTGTGAAACAAAACTATTATGCTAGGCTAAGTGGGTACAGCAGCGTCTCCTTATTTACAGAGGATGACATGTAATAGCATGGTAAAGGTGTACTTGTAACATTAAAATCAAAACTAAATTTATTGATACAGTAAATTTAAAGTTAGGATTCCAGAACAACATGACAACAAAAATGACTCTTGCATTTAAACTCGGCCTTAATTATACTCTATTATGAGGCTGAGCCCTAATTAGAGCAGTAGAAATTAATATAAAAAAAGCATAACAGACATGATCTGTATTGTGAGTTGTCATTTTTAGGGTTGCAACAAGAAGTCACAGATTATTTAAAACACACTTGTCGGAAATGAAATTGAAGTGTACCTTTATGGTAATATTAAAGTATGATAACTTCAATTACCTGACAGACCCAGCCCTGGGGAAAGACATTTCCCAGTACTGTAGTTTGGGATTGACTTCTGATGAGCATAAAGCACAACTAAAAAAAACAACAAGCATCTTGCACTGAGAAGCTAATGCACAGCACCAGTACTGGCTGGATTACTTCTGAAAATGTAAGCCTGAATTAAACAAATAAGTTATAAATATTTAAGCAGAGCGCTCCAAAAACATTATGCCTTCATTGTATACCAACCATTTTAGTGTTGAGCAGCTTCTTACTGGACCAGAAAAGGCTCAAAGTGAAGTCTAAATAAAGAATTAGTCGTGATCTTCAAATAGGTACAAAGCATTGCTCCATTTTAGAAGTAAACCTAATGAAAGTAAGTCGCTCTCTTGTTTGTTAATATTTACCAGTTACAATTAAGTAATGGTTTACCGCAATTTAGCACTCAGCCCTCATCTTGCTTTCCCTTGAGCAGCACAGTTTTCACTATTGCATTTATATAAAGACATTGATGTCATCTAAGCATCAGTGAAATCAGAATATAAACCCTAACCGTTACACTCCTCAGCAGAAAAATATACTATATTTTGAAAATATTTTAGTCAAATGACTCAGATTTCCCATATCTAGAAACTAGTATTTCCCAATAGTTTGCCCACAACTTCCACAAAATATTTGCAAACAGAAATGGAAGCCAAGAAGCAAACCCCATACAGCACTGCAATTTATACCTTTAAAAGCTGTCCTTTACCTGGGCATGGAGGAGCATAAATAGGCAAGTTCATACACTGCAACAAACAACAACTGTAGCAAAGATAAGTCTTACTATTTTTTGTTCAGAAGTCCACCTGCAGTTCAGAATAGACGCAGGTCTGAAGTCACAGTGAAGGCTCTGGTTTGCCACTCTTCATTTTTTTTTTTTTTTCTTAAACACCTGTTTTATATAACAGAAGCCATCTTGTCAAAAGAAATACACAAACAAATTGCTGGAAAAAAAAGCGAGACAGAGAGCTCAAATGCGTTTCCTCTCTCGGCATCTCCGTGGTGGGAAAGTCTTCCACCTGCCCCAATGGAGGCAGCCCGGTGGGCATCGACCTGTGCCTGTCACCCTGGGGAGGCTGTTTCTGTGAATGATGTATATCCTGTAACAGTCATGCTTCCCTTTCCAGCAGCTGGTAACAAGCATCCTTCCCAGGCAACCAAAGCAAGCTTGAAGGTCTCCCACAATAAATACAAGGTGGGAAGGAGAGTGGATCAGCCACCATCTCCTTGCTGAGTGTTAAAACAAAGCAAAAGTTTGTAGCGAGAGAAGAGAAAAGGAGGAGGCTGGAGTAAAAGCAGCCCCAAGCAAGCTAGGCAAAGCTGGCAGCAGATCGAGAGAGATTGTTCCAGGCAGCTCCTGCTGTCTTTTATATACTATACCATAATGCTTCAGCTCTGGCTTTTACCCTACTCAGAGAACATGAATATATTATTATCCACACAAAGGAGCAGGTTATTGTTTATGAATTACCAGCCTTCCCTGCAACAAAGGCTATTTTCATAAGAAAACCATTTCATTTCAGCTCCAATTTGATTACCAGCTAAAGAAAAGAAGGCCTGTGGCCAAACCCCCAAAGGATTTTTTTTATTCATGCCATTGAATGGGCTTTATTGCTTTCTTTTCAGAGCTGACGTGGAAAGCTTTTAGAGTAAAACATTGACAAAAAATTATTGCGCCGCTATTTTGTGCAATAGAGAGGCAATGAGCCCATATCCATCCTTCACTCTACTTTCGAATAACAGGCTGAAATTAATGACAGACTACAGAGAGGAACCAAGCTAAGGTCTAACAATACATGTCAAATCTAAATGATCACTAACCATTGAATAGAACTCAGGGAGGGAGGGCTACAACTGATTGATTCATGGCTCAGGAAAGAAAGACACCTTGATGAGTTTACTGCACCACAATTTGCCAGGGCAGATCGAGAAATGACTGCATAGACAAAATGTCACTAAAAACCAGACGCTTTCCAGAAAATAAAAACATTCTAAAGAACAGGATTCAAAGACACAATTCAGCAGGTGCTTTGTCTGCTTTGGCATTATTCAGTGAGTGGACTCCATTGCCTCTGTTTTCATTGTATCACAAACAGGCTAACAAAGAAAATAATTAAGAAAAAAACAAAAACACGAAAGCCCTACCTGTCTAATGAGTTCAAAAAATCATAATTTGCAACATACACAAAAATCACCCTGGTTATTCTGACAGTTCAAGTTGTATATTCAGAAAATTCAGTGTGTCCTCTTTATACAATACATATTTAACCATGAGCAATGAATATTACACTATAGAGAGAGATGTTTTTAAGTTTGCCCAACAGTTAAAAAGAGGTCTCTACAGTAGATTTTACAAGCAATTCAGGATGACGAGGAAATCAAAACACTGAACAGTAAACCCAGCTAAAATCAGAGCATGTATTTCTATTCCAGGTACCATTGATTTGTGGGTTTTGTCAATAATGTTACAACATACACACGTTCCACTCGCAAGCTTTTGTTATGAGGGAGGAGCCGAAGCCAAAGTTTTTCCTGATAGCAGTGGGTAGCAGATCTTTGGCAGTGGAATAGGAAGTAGTTTCCAGATGACCATCTTTCAGAAACAGCCAAAAATACAGAGCAATACAGCCGAGGAATGGAAGCCAGCCAGAGGTGGGTACACGGCCAGCACCATTGATGAAACACTTCGAGAAACAAGTAAATATACATAACTATAAAGGGTTAATAGAATAACTAAAGAAATCATTCCACAAATCGTATCTGTTCTGCACTTCCGTTCACAATGTACAGCCATGCCCAAAGCTTTTGCATGACCCTACAGAATTAACTCATTTTGCTTCATAAAGTCGAATGACACCTGCTGAATAATGTTACATAAACATATTGAATTACATACCGCTTTGCAGTTTTCCATGTTTTCCACATACTTAACGGTATAATTTTGTTTCTTTGATTACGTGATGTTAAATAAAAGATCTAAATTATGTTCATATAGTTTTTCTCAATCCTAAAACTCTAGGTGATACAAAACCTTTGATCAGAGCTGTAGGTTTCACCTTTGAAAGAAGCACGTTACAACAAACATGTATTTTCATTAAATATATATACACCATACTAGGTCAAAGATTGCTCTCAACTTGCATGCCTTGTTTTAAGGTAGTTATGCTTGCAGTTCCTAGATCTCTTGCACATCTTATATCATCCATCCCTCTTTTCTGTCATTATCCAACATGTTTTACTCCAGTGACCTAGGAACTACAGGTGTATAAAGTAAGGCATACAATACTGTGAAAAAGTATTTGCCCTCTGTCTGATTTTCTGCATTTTTGCATATTTCTGACACTGAATGTTATCAGATCTTCAACCAAAATCTAATATTAGATAAAAGGAACCCTGAGAGAACAAATAACAAAAAATTTTGATATTTATTTCATTTAATTGTTAAGGAAAGTTATGCAACACCCATTGCCTCTGTGTGAAAAAGTAATCGCCCCCTTAAACTGGTTACGCCACCTTTAGCAGCAATAACTGCAACCAAACGTTTCCTGTAGTTATTGATCAATCTCTTACATAAACTGCTCGTTTCAGGTCCTGCCACAACATCTCAATGGGTTTTAGGTCTGGACTTTGACTAGGCCATTCCAAAACTTTAAATTTCTTGTTCTTCAGCCATTCTGATGTAGACGTGCTCATGTGTTTGGGATCATTGTCTTGCTGCATGACCCATAACGGGGTCCATGTTGGCCAAAAAGTTCCACTTTTGACTCATCTGTCCATAGAACATTGTTCCAGAACTCTTAAGGATCATCCAGGTACTTTTTGGCAAACTTGAGACGAACATTCATGTTCTTCTTTGTGAGCAGTGGTTTCCGCCTTGTTACTTCTGCCCAGTTTCTTTCTGATGGTGGAGTCATGAACACTGACCATAGCCAAGGTGAGAGAGAACTGCAGATCCCTGGAAGTTGTTCTACGGTTCTTTGTGTCTTCCTGGATGATTTTACTCCTTGCTCTTGGAGGGATTTTGGCAGGACAGCCACTCCTGAGAAGATTCACTACTGTCCCAAACTTTCTCCATTTGGACCATATGGCTCTGACTGTGGTTTAGTGGAGCCCCAGAGCTTTAGAAATTGCTTTGTAACCCTTTCTAGACTGACAGGCATCAACAACTTTTTTTCCAGAGGTCTTCAGGACTTTATTTTAATCATGGCATGATGTGCCTCAAGAACCTGTGTGCTGACAACTTCACTGTGATGGTAAGGGCCAAAGTTAGTCAGATTTATATTGGGCAAGGCTGGCCCAAATTAGGCCTGATTGTTAACAAAGTATTCAAACAGCTGACCCTAATTATCCCTTTAATTGGTCTGATTTAACTAGGGGAGCAATAACTTTTTCACACCTGAAGATTATATGTTTGATTACCTTGCAAACCAAACAAATGAAAGAAGCACCAAACTTTGGTGTCATTTCTTCTCTCAGATTCCCTCTATATACGACTACAACCCACAAAAAGATCTGACCAAATTCAATGTGAAAAATGTGTAAAAATGCAGAAAATCAGAGAGGGGGAAAATACTTTTTCATGGCACTGTACATCTTAAAAAAAATTAAAAATTAAAAATAAACCAAGCAACTGGACTGTCTTTCCCTAGTTTATTTTGATTTTACACTTTGTATAAGCCATACTAATTGTATAGTTTGAGAATATACTGTACATGATTCAGGTCCAGGCAATGCTAATTATTACATTATTAATTAGTCATTTAGCAAATGCTTTTATCCAAGGCGACTTGGAACTAGGGGGTGAACTATGCATCTCAACAACTGCTGCTACTGTAGAGTTCCTTACAATAGGAGCATGTTTTTACCTCATCTGAAGAACAGTGCACTGACTTGCTCAGGGTCACACACAGTGAGTCCAGTGGCTGGGATGTGAAGCAGGAATCTCTAGGTATGATGTCATTTTCTTTAATCACTTGACCACCATGCCTCCTGTTACCATTACTATACACAGTCAAGGTATCCTCAAACATTAAACGTGATAAGAACAATGCAATACAGCACGGGTTATGCCTAATACGCCTTTTGCATTAACATGAACCTTATCATGATTTGAACATTTCCCGCTGGGCAACTTAATTACTAAATATGGATCAATGTGTTTCTGTTCTATTATTAATCTTTTGTTTTGTAATTCAAAAATCCCCAAGCCATTCGTTTTTTTTTTTGTTTTTTTTTTACATTATTATGATTTACACGTGTATCAGCTGTCTGTAGGTAAACTGTGAAATAGACAATAGAAATAAATCTTCTATATTTACCAGATTTGAAGGGATACAAACAAATACGACTCTCTTGTACCTCCTCCAACACGTCTGTCTATTTAGAGAATCAAACTGTAAGGGAAATAATTCTCCTTAAAATACCAAAAAGAGTGCTGGCCGAGCTACAATCAGACACGGTTTGCCAGATTGATCCACCCATTCGGTCATTAATATTAATTTGCGGCATTGAATCTGTGTCACAATTACAAATGATTGGCATATATTTCAAAACCTGTCCGCTGTTTTTAGCACATGCATTAGGTTCAAGTTAAAGGTCTTCAATCTAATCGGTTAGTTTACCGGTCTTATCTTAAATGCATTCACTCTCGGATTCTTGCTTGTGAAAGAGCCATACTTTACGAAATTTCATTTACATAGGAACAGCACCCAAGCTATGGAGAATCAACAGGATGTTGATGTCTTTTGTATGCTGTGTGTACTTGATTTCCTGGTTGCTGAAATCATATGAGAATCACAAAAGACGCAATCATTGGAAGGGAGTTTTACAATGTATTGGCTAGTATTGTACAATGTAAGTATACATTGATAAAAAAGAATGCTTTTATTAGATAGAACAGAAGATTCCAACAATCCTCGATATGTTTTTTTTTTTTTTTCAGGAGATACTTCTCAAATGACAATTAAGTTTATATTGTCATTCTAACAACCTGAAACACTGGACGGACAACATGTTCTTTTACACGTTTCATGCGGGTGTAAAAGTAAACTTTCTTTGCATATAAATCTGTATCCGTGCATTTTCAACAAAAACTTCCATTTTAAGACCACTTTCCAAAGTTATTTGTGAAACAGTTGCTGAGTTGGTCCTAACTTTGTCTAACCAATGTAGATTGTTTGACCTTTCCTACCCTAATCCTAACATGGCACATTTTTCTCCTACAAATTTTGTTGGTAACGAAAACACAATTATAATTCAATCTACGTGTTGCATGCTATTACCAAACTGGTACCATCCATTCCCTATGACGTGTCCCGTCTGACCTACAGTAATATATAATAACAGCCTGCAAACATTGTTCACATTTGCTAGCATTATACATGCGTAATTAATATACAAATAGGATACATAACAAACAGGCATGTAGGTGGGGACACCTGGCTGCTCCTTCCGTTTCTCTGTACAAAGAAAGGTAATTACATAAAGGTGCATGGTTAGTGGATTAAACGTTTTCTGATGAGCACATCAGTTTCAAGGGATGGTGTTTTTAGACACAAGCCACCGGTTTGAACTATTGAAAGCAACCTTTTGCCCTTTGAGGTGCCTTAATACAATAAGAAAAGTGCTATGCAAATAAAACTAAAATAATTTGGTCAAATATATAGTCACTGTCAATAGAAAGCACAATTAAGCATTTGTAGTTGTCTTGGTTTGCTGTCTTTTGATCTCTGCTCCATTTCAAACTTTACCCAGTGAGAGTAATGTGCAGTTGGAATCCTAAAGATGTGTATTGTGCTCCTCTTAAAGTACTGAATTGTATATGCCTTTCAACATCACAGCTTTCTTCAACTCCAAGTCTCTGTGAGGCTCCTACCCACCATTTATCAAAGGTTTTGATCTATATTTTAAGTATAAATCAGTCACTCTTTTATGTTTTTATGTTCTTTTGTATTTATGCAGGAATATTTAACTGTAGACAAAAGGTGACTTATTCATTATTCATCCGGAACAAGGCAAGTATGGCAATTTGAAAAGGCTGACATTTTAGCTTTTTGCCAACACCAGCAAAATTATATCCTTTCCATTGTAAATCAATGAAGTAGAATCATTGCGCACAAAGGAATTAAATTGCCTTGTCACTTTAATAAGGCCACCTTATATACAACCTTCGCCCAATGCTGTTGTGCAGGGAGGGGGGTGGAGGCACATCTTCTACCTTAACTGCTTTAGATCTCTGCTGGCTTTCCAATTAAATGAAAATCCACTCAAGTCTTTCCTCCCAGGCTGCCAATGTCACAATGTCATCAGCATAAAGCCCTGCACCTTCCACCCATCAACATGAATTAGGTTGCGCTGCCACTCCATTATGCCATTAAAATCAATTTGCTGTGTTGAATGTATGTTACAATAGCTAATATTTGTGAGATCATTTTTATGTCTTTTGAAAGCAGATTCAAGAGATTAAATGTCCTTCTAATTGAACACTTTCCTCTTTAGCTGTTTAACAAAAAAGCAAAACATATTTCTGGTGCTGTTTATAGTGGGTGGGGGCTAGTGTTAGCTTATTTGCATTCAATGGTTAAATACCATGTTTTGACCTGGTCACCTTACGTAAATGGGTGGGAAAAGGTGCCCCAGAGCTGCCTTAGGGCTGCACAGTGCTAGAGGAGTGCTGTGTGGCTTTCAGGGACTCTGTCAGTGAGCCACTTTGAACAAAAGCCCTTCCCAGATAGAACACAATTGAGTGAAAACAGATTTGCTCCGCTGGCTGTAACCTCACAATGCGAGCTTAGTATCAGACGTGTATACTGTGAACAAGGCTAACACAGAGTATCATTGACTGCTATGGCAATAATGCGGTTGGTCTTTTCTTTTATTCTCAGTTTTATAACATGACATCCCAGTGTGCTCCAGTTCATGTTATTTTCTCCTTATGCACATACACTATACTGTATGCCAAGAATCATTACATCAAATCTGTTATTTAAATGTAATCTCCTAATGTGTTAAAGCCAAGAAAACATATCTAGCAAGTGTAGATGTTCAGTGACAGAACTAATCAGAATCACGTTTCTCCCAGCTTTTCTTATCTGGAAGTGGAAACAGTTACTACAAAGTAGATGGTTTATTTTTTCCCCTTTTCAGTATTTTTTTTTATTGTCCCTTAATGTTCTAACTTGCTTTCTCTTTGTTGATAGTGTTCTTTTTTTCACCTTTTTTTTAAATTAACTCACTTTTCTTTTCACAGTCAATCATTGTTTTTCTTGTTATACTATCTTGTTCTTTTCTTTTTGCTCTCTCTTCTGCTTCACTATACATCCTTGTGCATTTCTTCTTTCCTGTTGCGTCTCATTCAGGACTGCTGCTACTCTTGATTCTCCCACCACACATCTCCTTCGAAGTAAATGCCTTTCTCAATGTAGGAGTAGAACTGATGATCTGGTTTGCATAAAATTGTGAACAACAGTTACCAGTTAAGTATGAACTTGGTTCTTATTTATTTGCAAGTTAATCTCATTATCCAAAGTAGGTCATGGCTTCCAGCTTTTGCGAAACACAGTGCAGATGCTACAATAATGTTGTCATTACCATTCTAGGATCTTATTGTATTTACTCTTGATTTGGAGTACAGTACAGAAATATTAATTTGTGTCTTCAAAGAGGGTGCAATTTTAAGACCCCATAAATTTTTTAACTACACTAATAACTTTTGTACAAGTTATCTTATTGCATAGAGGACTTTGGGCATGGGAGCAGCAAAACAAGTTTTTTTTTTTTTTCTTTTCTTTTTTATTATTATTTTTATTATTGGCACATGGCTTGTTCTGGTGGTGGATTATCAATCAAAAAAGCAATCCAACAAAAAGGCAACTATTTACAAGTTTAATTAACAGAAACATGTTAGCGAGACACAAAATAAATACAGTGGTGACAAGTAAAGGAACGGAGACAAATAAGGTTTCTGGTAACAATCACACAAGGAATCCAAAAGCACATTCTTTGTTCAGAATTTCAGCTTCAATGCTTAATTACAGTAAGTTAATTTAAATACATAATTTAGAAAATAAAAAAGTGTCAGCAAAATGATTTTCCAGATATATTTCTAAAATTCATAAAGTACAGTATCTTTTATTCCCGTACAGTAATTGGCAAGAAAACATTGTTATAAAAACTGACCGTTAAAGATGACATGAAGAGCCTTTAGAAATACATTATTGAAGTCACAAAGAACAGTATTAAATTAGCAAAAAAATTAGATTTTAGAACCTTGTATTAAACAATATTAACCCCCCCCCCACACACACAAAATAAACACTACACATGCACCAAAATGAGGTAATTTCAAAACAAAATCTACAAAGGTTCTGAAAGACAATCGGTATTCAATTTACCTGAAAACTGTCCAGTATCTTCAGTGAGTTGTATTGCTGTTTGTCATTCTTTTAATCAGTGTTACAGTGTGTGCTCCAAAGGCATAGGACAACAGTGCTGGCCAGTGGAGAATGAAGTGCTCTCAAGTTTAGGCATAGAAAAGGAAGCTTCTCCACCAAGCATTGCCCCCTCCGAAGCCTGTTCTTCAGAATTGGGTTTCTATCTTCACTTTCCGAACCCTGTGTTTTTGGTCCTCTATGGGGCAAGTTAAGTGCCACATTTAAGACCGACAATTGTCATTTCTGCGGGTGTGCAGGATGTCAGATTGCTCACAGACTGGCTGACAGCACCAGAGCTGCAACAGGGCCCTGAACTGTTGACTGACAAGGAACTTTTAGACATTTCTTCCCTCAAGCTCAGGTAAGGCCAGTGTTGTGATCACAGGGGGATTCCAGAATACGTCAAGCAGTCCCCTGGCACAGAGAGCATTGTTAATACCACCTTTGAGTTTGGTATTATTCTCACTTATTGTCACGTCAATAACAATCTTAAGACAGGTGGATACTTGATCCCCAAAGATGTAAGTTAATTTAATTCCAATGTTTTGACCGTCTTAAATCTGTTACGTGTCCCGATGAATGATCAATGCTGTTTGTGTGTGTGTGTGTGTGTGTGTGTGTGTGTTTTGTTTATTACACACCCAGGTAAATGAGTTATAAATTTGTTTCATCCCAGGATGGATCATTCATGCTCTTTAATACTTTCTTAACAAGTTTCTCCAGTTCTTTACGGGCTCTTTGTTCCTCTTCCAGTGACCTTTTTATCTTCTTGTTATCCTGCATTAAACAAGAACACGCTGTCACATTTGAAAACTTTGAATGTAGAAACGTTTAAAAGGTTAAATGAAACAATTTGGATTACAAAAACTTTCTAGGTGCAGGACACATGCTTCTTGTTGAAAAAGTTTAAATACAGTCCAGGTGCCAACTGTGACAGGATCCATCAACCAATTTGATAGGGGAGGGATTTACAGAAACAAACTTGCACGCTCACATTGATTTTGAACAGCATTCCCAAAAGTATATTACTACTGGGCACCCCAGAACAAGATTGTGTAACTACCAGGCTCTAATCATGCCAAAAAATCTGCAATGCCTTTCAGGGTGAAAAACAGCAGTAGACACTAAAATGCACTGAAATGACCCTCACTTGTACATCAACAAAAGTGCAGCAATGAGGACCTCTTACAAACAGTGCTTTTCTACTGTACCTACCTGTTTTAATTCTTGTACTTCATCCTTTAATGCATAAACTGTGTCCACGAGGCTCCTTTAAAAAGAAAAGTTTAGATCCAATTAATATTAATAAACACAGGTATAAAAACTAAATGGTAGAGCCCTGAGAGCCTAAAGTGGTTTCTTTTTCTTTAATACATTTTCATGGGTTGAACCACATAATAGATTTATTTTGTTTTATTCTATTTGTAATATGCACTGCAACTTTCTTAAAACACCAAACAGTACAAAGGTACAGTGAAGAGTGTTCCAAGCCTGACCATTCCACAATTAAAAGGTCTTTACAATAGACCTTGATGTCATTTTGATGCTTTGTTTTTCAACAGATCCAGGTGTTTTGCAGCTCCTTTCTCCAGTATGAACATGGCAGGAAACTACTTGGTTATGTGTTGTTTTTTTTTTTTTTTGTTCTTAATTTAAAATGATTAATCCCGTTTTTTGTTTAGTTTTTTTTCAGTTTTCTGCAAATCTCCCAAAAAACCCTGCATAATGATATAAATAATCTGCTCTTACTTCTCCTCTGTTACAGTCTGACCATTGCTTTTGGTTTCTTCAATGATAATCTTCTCCTCTTCGGGAAACAGCATGTGAGGGCCCGATTCTTTCCTATAACCTGTTTTAAAACAAGAGTCAGCAGTTCGGTTTCAGTGTAGCGTTTCAAGTAACCTTGTGCTTCTTTCAGCAAAGAAACAATACTCTAGACAGTTATGCTCCAAGCACCCTTACTAGTTCACAAGCATTTTTGATTTTCATTCTTAACATGCATTGATCTTCCAGTTTTCCCAAGAAAGTACTAAAAGCAAAATTAAAAAAAAGGGCAGTGAACATATAGTACAAATCAATGTTTACAGCTATATTATTTTTCATAATTTTTTGAATGAACACAGAACAAGTTCAGCACAGCCAGTCACTTCTCATGCTTCTCCAGCACTGTGACTCTCCCCTGCCAAGAATGGATGAATTGCCAATAAGGGGAGCAGCTGTCCAGACCACATCAATCCCCAACTGCCAACAAAAGGTTCAAGGTAGATTTCCATGATGTTGTGACTCATCTACTAGGTACTGTGCCAAGATCCACAAAAACATATTGAAATGGGTTTTTTTTGTTTGTTTTTTTTACTGACCTGGGCTGGACCTGAACCAGGTTGGGTTTGGGTTATGTACCATCATAGTATACCAACCACTTCAAATCATTCCTTAGGATGTGTGTGTAGACCTTTATCCAATTTAAATCCACACAATTCTACTACATGTAGAACACTTATGCAGAAGGAAATTATCTTATCCCATTCAAAATGAATAGTTTAGGATCTTTCATATATATAGGTCTGCTTTCCTTACAGGTAGTACAAGGAGTATGTGATTTAAAAAAAAAAATATCCAAGATTTGGTAACAAAATTACACTTTAAGCACCTTCCGGCAAAAATCTCAAAAGAACAAAAAAATTTGTCAGATTATTGCAAAATCATTAGTGCTGGCTCCTTAATATACGATGCATGACATTTTGTCATTTCCTATGTCTGAGAAATGCAATTACTTAACTAATCCATGGTCTTTGTGATTCAGTTAACTAAACATCAATGTATTATTAATCTTAACCAGTGAGACTCTGAAATAAATCAATGTTTCTAACATTTAATATTAGCATTAAAAAATAGTGTTCTTTAGTATATATTGCTGTAATTATACATCTTTATCAACCATAGAAAAAAAAACAAAATCTAACAAATGCAAAATTTATTTAAAATGGTATATTACAATGCAGATGACTCAAAACACGTCATTGCCATCTGCAAAACACTGACAATACACACACTGTACAATAAATATGCAACATTCAAATATACATAGTTAAGATTTTTAAAAAAGGCAATTACCTATTTAAGTTGGCTCTTTAGCCATTTGATATAATTCACAGATAAAATGTCCCAATATTACGTCTATTTTGTTCTCAGCTGCAATACACCACACCACACCACGTTTGGCAAAATTATGCACTAGACAAAACATTCTACATAAATATGGCCAAAATGATTACACCAACTTACTAATTTCCAAATTAGTTTAAATTTGGCCCAACAAAACACTGATTTCCAGTGTTTTTTCCTGCATATTTAAGCACAAAAGGTGTTTTTTTTTTTTTTTTTTTTTTTTTTATTTAAGTTAATAATATCCTGGCCATGTGCATTTATTTTGCATAAGCATTCATAATTGCTCATATGCATACCACTTTCAATATATCTTGAATATATCACCCAGCAGTACCATCTGATTTAGTATAGGTAATCATTTGCAAGTTTAAAAAAACAAAAAGAAACAAATATAACTAAATAAAATAAATATGTAAATAAATAAAATGTAGGTTTTTTTTTTTTTTTTTTTACCTCTCATATACAGTAAAACAGTGGAAGTTCCAACTACTCTTACAATACTTCAGACAGTTCAGTTCTAAAGTACCCCAATGCATAAGCAATTAGTCATTGTTTCCAAATACATTCCAATTAAACCAATTAAAAAAAAGGCTGTTTAAACTTGCTCTAACAGGCAGGTAACAGTGTGTTAAATCATGCACTGCTGATTAGACACATGTGGGGGGCCACTGCCCGCCTGCCCTCCTGACTGACTTCACTAAACACAACACAAATACACAGAAGGGAGATCACCAATAGAGCAGGTTTTCAAGTGTTGGGCCAGCAAACCTCAATGTGACCAGATCCATCATAAAAACACACAATTAAATAATTACATAAATAAATGCAAATATATAGAAAAATCCCAGAATTTCTCAGGATTCAACCTTTGGGCTTGTTGCCAGCATATACGTAGAATTCAATATTATTTTACAAGCATCTTTTCCAGGGAAAACAATGACTACAGCTGCATTGTGTCTCAGTCCACATAAGCAGGAGCACAAGGGGTTTGTTTACTCACTATGTTTTGTATAAATAATTAAATAAATAACCCTAATACACACAAAACAGTAAAACTATCTTGTTGAGCCTAAAGTATAAGGCATAGTTAAATTTCACAGTACAGAACATTTACAGACTCTGTGGTTTCCAGACTAACTCCAGTAGTAAAACCAATGCCTCACTGAAACTAACCATGAACAAAACTTACCAAGCTGTGCATGAAAGCTGGAATTAAAAACAAAAAGCCAGACACAAGCCTTGGATAATGCTAAAAACAGACAGACAGTTGCATGAACAGGTTATGCAACACAAAACTTACGTTATTCGTTTGAAGTCCACCAGTCAACACTGCTCAATTGAGATCATTTACAAAAACAGTAGGTTCTATAAACTTTCTCTCTCATATTGTATTACATTGTTACAGTGCTTGTATTTACAGCCCTGTTTCAGAACAGAAGACTCTAGGTATTTACAGGTGAAATCTTCTTAACTATGTTCTATAATGCAAACATATCTATTGGTCATTTACTAAAACACCACACTGACATGATGCCCACTTCTGTTCTCAAAGAATTGTAAATGGTATACAATTACAAAAACAAAAAAAAGATTCCCTCCCCAACCCATCTGCAATGAGGGAATCTCAATACTGCAGTTGCAAAGTACAATATCTGATCATTTTAAAGGTTTTCCAACTCTGTTCCTTCCAGTGGGGATCTTGGAAATAAATACATCAGGGCAAACACTATGAATGTGCATCGTGGTAAATAAGGAACATCTGATTCACAGAACTTGAAATCTACAAAATCATCATTCAGGGAATCAAAGCAAGAACCATCAGTACATGTCATTTAACAAATGAATGCAACACTAACTTAAATGTTTTTTTTTTTTATTATATATATATTATATATATATATATATATATATATATATATATATATATATATATATATATATATATATATATATATATATATATATATATATTTCCCCTTATATAATATATATAAATAGATTTTATATGTATATAATATATAAAATCTACAAGTTCCCCTTTAACCCCCTCCCTTCCAAGTTACTTTGGGAAACCACAGTAGAGAAGAAACACCAAACTGCAGAAAAAACAGCACAGAAACAGTAACAATCAATGCAACAAGCAGATGTTAAGAAAAGCTTAGGAGTGCCTCAGTTCTGATGAGAGATATATGAGCAACAGCTCTTACGAGATGTAGACCCCATTCTGTAACTATGGGCTGTCCATATACTGTCATAATCAGAGTCTTCAGAGAGGTCGGAAGGTTCCAAGCGGGAAAGACTACTGCGACGACCCAGCGATTCTAGGCTTGATTGGTCGTCATCAGTCAGGACGTGATTATGCATCAGGTCAGTGCCTTGCCATGCTAAGGGTGTGTGGGTGACATGAAATAATACAGATGGGAGGGCAGGGAGGAAAATCACAAAGGGAGAATGGGAGAGTGAAAGCAACAAACCCAAAACAAAAAAAAAAAAAAGAACAAAAACGCAAAAGGTGAAGGGAAGAGAAGGAAGAGAGAAAACATTGTTAAAAAGTCTGTCAAATGTTAAGGCAGATCTCTACATTCTAAAACCCTCAAGATGGATCATAGATTGACTGGGCCTTTTTCCTTTTTGCTAATTTTGTTTAACAAAAAAAAAATAAATAAATAAAAAAATTAAGTAATCCATTCGTGGACAGTCAAGCTATGATGCTGCAACTCAAAACGTGGCAAATGTTAATGTCAAAGTTCAGGGTTAGTATTGAGATATACAAAAATGTGGTAGAAGTATGACTTCAAAGACAGAGAAAGGGTATTTTCAGAAACTACCAAGCGTGGCGTTACACTGACCATACAGAAACTCGGGGTAATTAATAAAAAGCACTAAGACAGGGTGATTTAAGCCTTTGGATTCCCAAATTATTAAAAAGCTCAGATAAAAATCATCAGATGGTAGATTGCGAAGAATGAAATGGTTATAGTTTTTTAAACTTTTTTTTTTTTTTTTTTTTTTTTTTTTTTACAGCTATGTGTATGAGCAACACTGGATTGTCTAAATTCTCCAAATATTGATATAAAGCTGATATACCATATTCCTTCGAATTTAAGACATGTTTTTTTAACAATTTTTGCTTCTCAAACATACCCTGCATCTTAAATTCGAGTATAGTGATGCGTGTATAAAAAAAAAATGTTTTAAAAATCGGCAAAACAAAAGACATGACTATCCGAGTACAAACAGCAACACGACTGGCTGCTGAGAAAAGACAAAGGCGCCTGCCTGAATACACAAGCAGCAACGTGACTTTTACTTCTGATTAAAAAAAAACAAGCCAAGCTTCCTTAGGAAGTCCAAGAAAAATGTTTACAATTTTAGCATTTCTAACAAACATTACCAGCTTGGACAGATCAGAAATGCCAATCAATACCACAGTACTTCAATGCTGTTGTGGTTGCTGGGTTACTGGGATGCCAGTCTGTGGTGGTATGTTGTAACAATTAACAGTTCCTAATCCCAACACTGAATGATGACCATGCCAGCCCTGTGTGCACACACAGAAAAACACACACAAAAAAAAACATACCTGTTCCAGTTTAGTGAAAACCGGTGGTGATGAGAAACCCTATATGATAACTCCCTCTATTGATAGTTAAACATAGGTCATCATAGCGCCTCGATTCTTTAAATTTCCATTTACGTCAAATAATATCCAAACGATATAATTCTCAAAAATCACCAGGCACAAACAAGCTAGCTCCACAGAGTTCTTAAATAAACTAAACAAAATGTCAATTTGCAGCAGCTGCTACATGAAACAAACGGAGAGCATCACTTACACGCAGGTCGTTTTATTTACATTGATGTGCTGCTCCTCTTTTTTTCAGTTGTTCAGACTCCAGATAGGTAACTTTAGTACGTTCTTGGTTCTTGTTTTAAAGTCAGTGGTCTCTCGTGTTATCCAACAGATGACGGCCAACTATGCCCACACCCTGTGCTTTTAAAAGCCCTTAGGACTGCCACAATGTGTACGACAGAGACGCCATCTTACGTATTATACACTGCGCAGCACAATAAACAAGCTCCGTGGTTAATCTACAACAACACTGTTTTTAAGCATAATTGAGGTTGTGAATGAATTTGTGTAAATGCAGAGTTATTAGAAGTTTTATTTTTTCCTCAAATTGAGGGTGGTAAAGTTGGACTGCGTCTTAAATTCAAAAGGAATACAGTATATAAATTGATTTTTTTTTTTTTTGCAACGTGAACAAAAATGCATTTGTTCATTTAAAAATACAATTTCTGTTGTTGAGGAATGCCGCTGGGAATCAAAGGTAAAAACACCAAAATGTTCACTTACATCCCTGTCAATTTCCTTCTTGTTAGGAATATACAGAAACAAAATTCAATATCACTGCTAGGACTTTGGTTTAAGTAAAACTATTACCTGCCTCTGCTGATATCTCATCCCCTTTTGACCCTGTAAGGGATTCACCTTGGGCAGTCAAGTGTATTAAATGTTAACAGAACTATAAAGTTGTTTAAAATTAGAAAAGTCAGTTCCTACTCGACAGCTTGCATGCCTGCCCCTCTGAAATAAAATATAGTTTACTGGAACCAAACTAATGAAAACATCTTTGAGCATGCTGTTTGTTCAAAGAGTATGAAACTAATACATATATTTTATTAAATCAGAGTGTGTTTTCTACAAATAATTTTTGTATTAAATAATCTTGAAATCCAAGGCCTGGTATATGTCATGTTTATAGTTGTTCATAGAAACAGACATTATTACGAACAAGTGAGAATGTGCGTTGGGAAGAACGGTAAAGTTTCCTTGGCAAGAACAAACGTGTCTCTTTGTTCACTGCAAGTAACGTCATGAGGGCCATTTTCCATACTCTGTGGAAAGTGATGGTTTTAATGACTTACTTGAATTTAGCGTCTGACGTGTCTTGGCACTAGTACAGTAAGCTTCTATTACTTTAAGAATCTGAGCATCTTCTTCTAGGGCAGCTGTACCTGAAAAAGAAAATAAAAAAGCTCTAAAACTACGCTCCTGTTACTTACAGGATGAAATATGGGGCAATTTTTGATCAAGTGTTGAGCAAACACAAGAATAAAATTCCAAACCCACTTTAAAATCAGTCAGGGCAAATTTTAGGAAAATAAATCTTTAAATCAATATGCTGCATTCTGAAATGTTATGGCTGGCTGGGTTTGCTCCCTGCTAAACCAGTCTGTTGATCGTAAATGAGTCGGCATGGCACAGCCACCACACAATCCAGGTCAACTGGCAATTGGGCCAGGGTTCACAGAGCTGTGGAGGTAAGCTCTGGTGCACCTGTTAGCACCAAGACCAACAGTTGCTAATGCCGAAAAAATAAAAACAGAATTGCTGGGACTTCCCAGCATCAATCTAGGACCCCAGTCTTTGAACTGAAAACGTCTCTTTTTTCTTTTATGAAAGCTGGTGAACAGACCCCAGATCCAAACGCATTTATTCAGTAAGGTCTGAGGTTGAGCAAGACGTAGTAGCTGAACAGTAATGCGACTCACTTTTTCTCACTGCGAACTCTTCATCGGATGGTTTCCGTTCAGGTTTGCGTTTAGGAAGCAGTTTCTTCATAGTTTTAGGACTTTTACTAAGATCCTTTAAAAGAAGAAGAAAGAAAAAAGAACACATTTTAAAACTGTGTTTTATTGGGCTCAGTTTTTTTCTTGGATAAGATTCATCCTCAGAACAGGGAGAGATCTGTGCACTTACATATGTTTTAATGCTGATCCCCGAAAAATTAACAAGTAAAATTGTAGATGTACAAAATGTTCAGCTTAAAACTGCTCAATGCTATCCACCAGTATTACCGAGCACAACAGCCCACTACTCAAACCTTTGGTGCATCTAATTAAAAAGCAATAAAGAACACCCAAAATAATTTGTATACAAATCCATGGTTCAATAACAAAATCACAGAATAATGATGCTGTACACTTACAGTTCAACAATACATTACAATTTATTATTATTTTTTTTTAATTGAATACATACTGTTGCCAAATATCTCCAGCTTTAGATGTGCTAAATTCTCTACAGTAACACGACTATCTACCTACAACCCATACATTCCATGCATAATGTGTGCACTTGAAGAGCATTGTATTATACCACTTGTTTCATTACCATGGAAACTAGCAGCTGAGTGGAATCAGTTGACAGTCCTAATTATGTTCATGTTTTTGGTAGAAGGTTAAGCCGAGAGGAAGAAAACAAGCGTAGGAAGGATAGAGGTTAAAAAAAAAAAAAAGCAAGGGTGCAGGAGAGTGGAAACAATGATTAGTGGTAGAAACTGCACTTCTACAAAAACACAATCATTTGTACAGTCACTTTAAACTTTATTATTCTCACCCTTGCACCCTGCCTAATTTTCTTCCAAAATCCAAATTGGCAAGAACAAATTACATACCTTGAAAATATAATCATTCATAGATGAATAACGCATGGTGCTTTATTAATGCTTAAGGTACTAACACATTGTTTAGGTTCATATCTATATATATATCTATATATCTATCTATCTATCTATATATATATCTATCTATATATATATATATCTATATATATATATATATATATATCTATATCTATATCTATATATATATATATATATATATATATATATATATATACACATTGTTCATATATATTTCAGTGCAAGTTAATACTATTACCTTCCCTGCCATTCATGGGTCTTGCAGCACAGGGTTAATGAATTTAGGTTTTACCTCCTTATAGCAGAGGGCTGCGGACGGTCGCAACGGGGGTGCAGGTCGCAGGCAACTCAGGCTCCATGGTTTCTGAGTCTTGGGGGGCTCCAGGGGGCCCCACATCATGGTGCTGTGAGGGGTCCCGTGAGAGGAGGGGTGAGGGAGGGTGTGGTAGGCAGGAGTCCCTGTCGCTGGCCTGTTCTCTGAATGCCTGCTGGACGGTGTTACAGGATGTAAAGGGAGCTGGAACAGTAATACGAAAAAAAGGGAATGTTAAGATTTGAAAACTTTGATTTGCTTTGAAAACTAAAAACAGCGAGAAAGAAAGCAGCAGATTTACGAAGTAGAGAATGTGTTGGTTGTCTTTAACCCAGTGTGATATATCAAGGCATTTCTTTTTATTATTTTAAAATAGTGACCTTTCACACACAGCTACTGTCCAGTTCACAAAGTATTATCCTGGCCATTACTGTCGCCACCATAAACAAATGACACACACAACATGTTTTATAGGGGTTTAAAAATCATACCCACCAATTTAATGACACCGTTTTTTTTTTCTTCTTCTCTGAAATCACTTGATTTCAGGCACAAAGCATATTCCTAAAGACTACCTTCAAAAGCCATTTGTTTTCCTTTTGCTTTTACTGCATGTCGTGATATTAATAAGGGGTTCAGTAAACCACTCCAGGGGAGAAAACACCAGCTGGATTATTACAGCAGTTGAGAGGCAGTATTAGGATACGCTGCTGCAGTTAAGAAAATGAAAAATACATTAAAAGAAAATTAAACACATATATATTAAAGCCAGTCATTTCTCTAATGCAGTACTTACTGTGTGACATGGTACAGACAGTGGCTTGATAGTAGGGGTTCCTATACTAGCGAATTTAGCCTGTCTGTGGAGATGATCCACCCAGTCATGCAGATCCTCCTGATTGTTGCAGGTCACTACTATCCGATCTATCATATTTCCTATAGCAAACACAGGCATGTGTATTAAAAGGTAACATATTAATAAATTTATATTTATCAAAATATGTTTTGTATTAGACAAATTATTGCTATAATTTAATAGTGTACTGTTATATCGTACATCAATTAAAATATATTTTTTAAGCAGAGAATACGGTTTAAATATATAATAGGCAGCATATGGCATATTTGGGTTGATTATTATTTCATATATACTTTAAATAGTTGACTTTCATATATTTTATTGTTTTATTTCATTAAAAAAAAAACAGCTCCCCCCAAATAAAATGTATTGTAAATATGAAGAGTTACAAACTCTAACCTTACCTGAAATTTCAAAAGAATTTTTGTTGGTTTCACTATCTTCTAGTTTCAAGATTGTCATTCCAGTTAATGGCAGTTTACCCTAAAAAGAAAAATGTCAGGCCTATTTAAACCATAGTGATGAAACATTACACATCTTACTCAGCATTGCCCCCTGACGTCTCAGAAATGAACCAACAGAAATGTCTTGCCTGGTAAATGAAGCCACTCATCCTGGGACTGGCTGACAACATCAGCAATACATGGGGGAACAGGAGCATGTACCTCTCATTCTTTTCCTGAAAAGATATTGAGACACACGGGTTTGTAACAGAAAATTACAATTCTGAAAACGTGTAAATGACTCACTTCAGTGCGCAAGAATAATTAAGTTGTATCATTGTTAACTAGTGCTGACATTGATACGGATATATATAAAACACAACACAACATACACAGCAGCCTCTATGTAAAAGTTGTAGACAGCAAAAAAGTAAACAAACCAGATTATGTGCGCGCATGCATAGTGATCTCTATGGAATGCCATCTAGGTCAAAAAAGTGTTTTGCTGCTTTAGAGGGAGTCAGAATCTTATGGGATAGAAAAAAGGCAAGCACGTCATTCTGAAATGTCTCGCTTAAACACAGTGCCCAACTTGCTGGAATTATATTATATATATTTCCTTGCGACTTTGTTATGTGCCACTGCTACTATGCTGTCTCTGCCTGAGTTCTGGTCAAGATAATTGCTTTTATGAAATTTGCACTAGTTATAACTCAATTTGTGTCATCAAAATAGTCAGTTACCAGTACAGTATATAATTAATTATCTTGTCATTTCTCCAGACATACAACACATTGTCCCTGGTGTTTCACCTCACTCCCTGCACACTGTATTATCACTTGTGACATGTAGAGGACACTGCCCAGTGTCTTGATGCCTTCTCCCTCCCAGCAGCGAATTGCCTCAGACAGGATCTGCAGCTCCAGCTCCTTCCTCTTCCGTACCTCTTGACATTGCGCCTGTCAAAATTAATAATTTCATTCAGACATATTTCATTTAAACCAGGAGCATTACAACTCATTGGTCAACACAGAATGGCTGTTTTAATTTGGATACCGTTCGTTTAATCTGGATATTGTTAATATCCATGTTCTTTTACCACCACGTTTATGTTGACCTCTAACTGATATTAAATGACGTGATGGATCGATGGATGGATAGAGATCCCCAATATATTTAGTGAAATGCCTTGATTTGTCATCTACAAGATATACTTTGTCACTTCTCAACAGGTCTGTTTGAACAGACCGTCTTCTTTTCACCAACTTACAGAACTTTATCTACCAGTGCTTGTTTGGATTCAAAACTTGAGATGGGCTATGAAATGAGAGCTTTAAATGTTGCCAACCCAGGTTTAAAACATTTACTCAAAAATCAACATTTTATCACCTGCCAATGAAATAAACCACTGAGTAATGACATTTGGCAGGACTAAACAAGACTCAAGGTCTATCACCACCACAGGTCACAGAGATTGATAAACAGGGTCCCACAGATTGTTCTGCTGTAAAAAAAAAAAAAACAAAAACAAAAAAAAAAAAACTAAAGTGCCTCCAACGTATTCAAATCTGTCGCTACTAAACATAGCACATGTGGGACGAAGAAAGAGCTGAAAATCAAGGAAATCCAGTACATGGCAGGCACCTCAACCACAATACCGAAAAACATGCCATCTCTGCCAAAATACTTTGGTTGAAGTTAAATAAAACATGAGAGAAGCTTTGTGCAGCTGCACGTCAAAAACCCAGTTAGCATAAACAGCTTACAAACCAGCCCTGGAATGACACGCTGTACAGAGAAGGTACAGAGCGGCCCATTTTAAAAGGAAGATCACATAGCAGATCTCAAACACCATATCAGAGAGCAGTTCAGGGTGGCCCAATTAGTTCATGCTCTGACTTTTCAACTGTGGAGGCCTGGTATTGAACATGTCTCAATTATGTTCTTACTGTAGCTGTTGTCGCTCAGCATGGATATTGTGTTGTGAATTTGCAGGGAAGAACCCACCTGCTTCACAAAATCAACATAACAAATTCCAAAATAGAAACACTAGAAATAAAGCAAATTAGACAAAAGAAAAAAAAAGAGAAAAAAGGAATAGAATGAATTCCAACCACACCACTAACAACTGAATAATTTGCTCATCATTAATTAATCATGACACTTTCAAACAAAAACTAGGACCACGTCCCATTCTCACTGTGGTCTTTAATATAATAACCCTATTGTTTGTTTTACCTCCATGCTTTGCATTAGGAATAGCACAGATCAGGCATACAATTAACTGAAGCATTGAAAGAAAAAAAGATACACAGTTCTGGAGGTAGTTGACGATTTACAAAGATGGTGTGCGGCTAGATGCCTTTGCACCTACTAAATACATTCACATTCTGTATTTGTAACAGATTCGAATTTTAGCAGTGGGCTTAGCAGGCACACATATACAGCCTACACATTATTATTTTGTGTTGTCTTTTCCAGTATAATGGTCTCTGCGATAGAGAGTGTGCAGTGTAAACTGCTCAGGCTTTTATAGAACAGGACATGGACTTACAGAAAGACTTTTAAAGGTTGTCATGGATTTCTGAATGTCTGGTCGATCAGGGTGATAATCCTAGAAAAAGAGAAGAATGCACATACTGTTATCAGTGTTACGCAGTGGATTTGAATGTGAATTTTGCATAATCCAGAAACCTTTGTGCAGCATCACAGGTCATGTAAAGTCGTACGTTGCAGCAAAAAATATATACAAATCTTTTTGTGTCTCTGCATATTCATTCGGGACTTTGGGTTAAAAAGAAAAAAAAAAAAAAAATCAACACTTTCAAAATAGCCTGAATTGAACCATAATGATTCACCGGTAAAGTCTCAATCAGTCAGAGATTATATTCATCCCAATGCTGACAGCTTTATTGATGATTCAGGTACCCTGTTACAGAGGGTTTTCAAATCAGCACCAGATATGACAGAGGGAAAAGGCTCAGGTTTTGCCAGCAGGGAGATCAGCAATATCTTAGAAAATGCGACACCAGATCATCAACCTCATTATAGAAAAGGCAGACAGTTTCTAGCTCTCAAGTTCTCTGGCTCGAGGGTCCTCTTTATCATGGATGTTGACAGCAGTTTGCCCCGTTAACTGTAAAGGCTCATACTGTAAGGGAAGGGAAGTCAGCAGCCTTAAAATTACAATTGAGCAGTGGCAGTTCTCACTAGCTGATAGGGAGTTGCTCTAGTCTTGCCTCGATGAAACAGGTGCCTCTGACAGCCATTAAAAGGATTCATTACATTGTGCATGAATCAGCATATTTTATAATGCAATACATGCGTTCCCTATATTAGCTGAAAGCTCTTAAATATTTAAGAACAATTAAGAAAAAGTGAACTTGTCTCTTATGAGCCATGACAAATTATTTATGGTGCGAGGCTCCCCCCCCCCAAAAAAAAGAAGGACTACTATTCTTAACGTTCGTTAAATATTTTTAGATTTTTTTATTGTTTTTTTTTTTAGGACGATGTCAGGCTGGTGTCTGAAAATGCCAGCACAGTGACTGCATAAGTACTTTTATGTCTGGGTAAAGCTTACTGAATATATGGCTACAAATAGTAATAGACACATTGAAAATAAATAAATGAGTAGGTTTTGATACTTTTACCATTATACCACTCCAAGTAGGACATTGTTAAAGAGTGGAATAAAGATTTGTACCTCCATGTGTCGCTCAAGCTCTTTAAGCAGGGTTGGGTACTTGTCCAGTCTCATGAAGGGTTTGCTGAGGCCTGTGGTTAGCATGAGGATCCCTGGACTGCTGGCTCCTTTCATTTCCATGAACTCACCAAGCTCTTCACTGATTGAATCAAAACAGAATCATTGTTCTAAAGAGAACATAAAGGAGGACAACACAACATGCTAACTATACTACTATTATTACAATTGCATGGAGCACAGTCGTTGCACTTCACCAGCTTAATGCTGAAATAGATAGAATGGAAACAGTGTGATATGTTTGGTAAGGCTTCCAATTGCCTAACAAGATGAGCTACCAACACAAACTAGGGAGAATTTACATAGGCCCTCAAATAGGAAAACCATTTTGAAGATCCTTGACTCCTACCAAACATGAGAAAAGGCACACTCAGACCCTGCTCTCATTCAAGGAGCACGACAGCCACAAAAGGAATTACATGTTTTGTACTAGACTGACACCCGCAAGTACAGTGTGGCTCATGATGATCAAATATGAAAAGTGTTTAAAACACTTTTTTTCTCAGTTCTGTGTGAAACAGGACATGTCAGAGTTTTAATAGAAAACAACAATATGGTCAGTGTCTCTGTTTTAAGAAACTGGCTCCAGGATTTGTACTTCCAGCCAAACTCTCATTAAAAAAAAAAAATACAAGTACAAAAGAAATAGAGGAACCGATAATGTCTGAAAGCTTCCTCGCGCTGTCGAATGTTAGCTCATGCTTTATTTAGGGATTTTCAGCACATCATGAGTTCTGGTTGTCAGTAGTCACACACATAAGAAGTCAGTAGTCACATGTATGCAGGCAACCATATCAGAAGTGACCTTGGCATCTCAAATTTGAAATTAAAACTAATCAACTGTCCTTTCACTGGATGATTTAGAATTTTGCTCAAGCCAGCAGAAAATCACTGTCAGTTTAAAATGATCATACTAATATTCCCCACCCACCTCAAGCACCTACTTTCTAGTTTTTCACTTTCTCAATGCAGTTAAGCACCCAGTGGATGCAAATCCCTGTTGAGATGCAGCAGACAATTAATACCCAAATTTCAATGGCAATTAAAATGGTAATTAAAAGTACTAAAAATAAAATGTG
Organism: Polyodon spathula; assembly: GCF_017654505.1. Taxonomy (NCBI): domain Eukaryota; kingdom Metazoa; phylum Chordata; class Actinopteri; order Acipenseriformes; family Polyodontidae; genus Polyodon; species Polyodon spathula. Next base: position 38,945,267 of record NC_054542.1, on the reverse strand, counting down.
TCAAATCTTAGACAAACACTGAGTTTTTAATCAATGACTCTATGTACTGCACTGCACAGTGCATGGATAAGGGTGAAATCAAATTACATTTGGTAATACGTATATGTTTTGATTAATCAGGTTTCAAATAAAGAACCGTTCAAAAGATTTAAAAAAATAATAAATTTAATCCAGCGAAAAGATACCGACATTGCTGAACAGAAAATAGGAGGCACTTTTTTACACAGAGAATTGTGAGGGTCTGGAATCAACTCCCCAGTAATGTTGTTGAAGCTGACACCCTGGGATCCTTCAAGAAGTTGCTTGATGAGATTCTGGGATCAATAAGCTACTAACAACCGAACGAGCAAGATGGGCCGAATGGCCTCCTCTCGTTTGTAAACTTTATGTTCTTATGTTCTAACAGTCTCAGAAAAAGATGTGGTTTAACAAACACATATCCTCAGCCATTGACTTAAAAGTGCTACCACATTCTCAGTCTTGACGAATTATAAGATGGCCTTTAAAGGATGAATGTGAGCGAACCATACGATTGAGCCCTGCTGGTTCTGGAAGAGCTTTCAAAACCAATAGTCTTCCTGCTTATTAACACTGAGGGTGCAGCAAATTGCTTCACTTGCACCAAGTGGGAGGCGTTTGCTGTTCACACTGCAAATTGTGGCTTTTTTTATTTTTATTTTTTTACAGCTTCTCTCATTAAGTCTTTGGTAAACAAAGGATGTTAAAAATGGTTTGCAGGCCATTAACCCTTGGACCTAAACTCACAGAGTGACTCTCAAAATCACTTTAAATTCTAAAATAAAGTTAAAAGCACCTCCAGCTTCAGCAAGTATGGCTGGATAGCGGCCTAGCAACAATCTATATTTTACTTCATATCTGGCCCTAGAAATGGGTTAAAAAAAAAAAAAAAAAAAAGAGCGACTTTAGGGCCTATCCTTTCTAAGCCGTGAGCTGGCATTAAACCCCACATTTACAAAAGCACAAAAGGGGGGCTCAATTATCCTTTTGTGAGGTACTTTTGAAACCGGTGCACCTCAAGGACAAACAAAGCAGCCAAAAAAAAAAAAAAAATCCATTAATACAGGCTGCAGCTGACACCACTTAAAAACAAGGCTCTCCATAAATACAGCATTTACACTGTACTTACTCAAACAATAATGGGCAGTCAGCTACTGCTGTAGAAGAAATTTACTGAGAACAGAACCATCATTTAGCTGCCCTGTAACTGACAATTAAACTGACACTTTTGTAGTGAATAGAGGGTTGTTTTTATCACTCAACTACATTTTAAAGTTTGAAAATTACTAAAAAGCTGTATTTGTTTTTATAAAAGTGCTGTTAAATTAACTAAATGGTCACCTGTCAGAATCTCAGATTTCACTTTTTTCTTTCAATTTTTACTGTAATTGTAAAAAAAAAAAAAAAAAAAGACACACATTATCATGCCGAACACAAGCCACAACATTTGCTTCACAAATAACACTTTCACATCATCTTTTATCATTTAACAATGTTGCCATGACAATATTCTGAGAAAAGAGCAAGCTATCACATACCAAACGAGGATGACAACAGCTGGCTAGTCTTTCAAACTCCTCACATGCAAACTAGAGCTAATTTGAAATGACTTACATGTCCTGCCTGGGGCTCTGTTTGTAGTATATAGAGCATGAGCTCTCAGAACTGAGAGGTCTTATACTTCTGCACAGACACCGCATTCTGACAGGGCTGCACAGCTTCAGGACCCGTCAATTCTTCAAGATCTTCTTGTGGGTAATTTCTTGGCTTTGAGCTCCTAAGTCTTACTGTTGTCTCCATGCAATGCTGGCTTTGTTAGTCTGCTGCAGGGAGGCAGGGCTAAGGGCTTTGGGTTTAACTGGATTTAACTCTTTCACGAACATCCAATGTTGGGTTATAAAAAAATAAATAAAAAAAAAAAAAATCACATGTCTACTACTGAATGCGAATGAGATGGTGTCCAGCACAGGGAAAGCTAATCTGGCTAAATCAGTTCAAAGGACAGCTCACAGAAATAGAAAGCTTGATCTTACTTCTTTTAGAAGATGATTGTACAAGTATTAAACAAATACAAGATCAGTAGAAGAGGTAAGATATCCTTCATTCAAATCCCTGATTTGAAAGAATCAGCTGAAGGTATAGGTATTAATAACGAGCAAGCTGCCTCGCGCTTTATCTTATTGTGTGCCGTAAAAAACATACCAGTAAGCTATTAGGTGAGTTGACCTATTTAAAGTGCTGATTTCTGTCTGTAATACAGTGAGTTTATATGTATATCTAAATACAAGGAGCTTTTGAGGGACGGTGGGAGAAAGTAGTAACTATAGAATTATGGGTAATCGATATATGTAAATTTCAGCATTATATATGTGCCAATCAAATTGCACAAAAGTTGCCAAAAGACTTCTACACTCACAGTTTTAAAAGTCATAGTACAGTAACTGCATACATGTTTCGCCCTGTTTGGCTACTTTCACGTGATTTGATTGGCTCTTGTAATGCTGAAATTTGCATATCCTGATTACCCATATATAGATATAGCACTTTATGAACTGCTCTAAAATTCTTAAGATGAAAAATCCCACCTGACAAACGACACTTGTATTCAATTTGAGTTGACAGAGAAATTTAAGTGACTTATTCCCCTCATCTTTCTTAACAGGGGTCATCAGTTAACTAACAAGAAAAGATTAATTTTAATAGCAAATACATTCCTGGTATTAAGATTTCAAACTTCATAAAACCTACTGAATTAGCAATAGTTCACTGGGGCTTGTCCATTAGTCCAGCATACCCATTTTATCATTCCCAACCTGCATTATTTTTAGGGATCTGGAGAGTTCACTGAACTTATATGCACATCCACTGAAAAAGATTGAAATGGTAATAGCTTGTGAATGGTCTTAAGCACCAGGACCACAGGTGCACAAACTAACTATAAGGGTGTATGCATTACACTGCAAATCACACCAGTGTGTGTTCGCAAATTTCTATGCATATAGCTCTATTAATAGTCAGACAGTGGGGTTTTCTTTAACAATCTCCCCTTCGTTCCTCCACCATTATGAAGCCTCACAGCTTTACATCAATCCAACAGGCCGTTTAAAATTTATAAGCATCACAAGCTGTAATACAGCAAACATCCAGACAAGAAACTACATAAACAGTATGAGTGCTGCATATGCAGAGGGCACACACAATAAGGACATGGGGTTGGATGATTCTACATAACAAGGTTACTGTCTAAAGCCCGGAACAGACAGGCGTGGCATTTTGCCACCTGTATCGCTGCAGTTGCTTTAATATGGTGTTGGACAGATACTGCTAGTCCCGCTGTGACATCAAGCGGAGCCGCGTGGTGTCGTCGGTGGATTAACCAATCACAGCCAAGTGGCGTCAACACATGCATGACAGGAAAAATCATTAATGAAACTGTAGCCTACAGAGGTGTCCAAGCACCTTGAAGTGTCTGACCCTCCCATATTTCATACAAGGACAGGCAGATCAGTATTTCATACATCACCCCTAAGAAGCATCCTTCCTGTAGTCAATCTGATACTGTTAAAGCTTTTGTCTTTGTCTTTTTTTTTTTTTTTTTTTTTTTTAAATCATTTCTGTAGTTCCCTACTATTTTTACTAAATAACTGGCTGTGAAGTCTTTTCTATCATTTTGAGAGAAAAAATATATACACTATATTGTATGTTTCTTTGCTAAGCTGATCGCTCATTTCATACACCTGCATATATGACAGAAAAACAGCTTTGATAACCAGGCCAGTGTTTTTATTTAGTAGTTTTTATTTAGTATATGGGGGCATTACAGCCATGGCCAAATGTTCTGCATCACACCCTATAGAATCAACTATTTTTGCTTCATAGTCAAATAAAACCTGCTAAAATAATGTTATGTTAACATATTTTGTTGTTTTCAAAAAATTAAAAAATGTGACATTTCAAACATGAATACTGTATTACTATTGTAGTTCCCTGTAGACTTTTGTGATATCCTTTTGTAGTTTCTTTGATTGCATAATGTTAAATAAAATATCAAAGTTATATTCATTATATAAACAATTATGTCTCCATCCTCCTAACATTCTAGGTGATGCAAAATTTTTGGCCATATATGTAAATTATACTTGAGTACATAACCCACGGTGTGGTACTGACAACTATTGTATTGTACCATTCCATTTTTCTACAATAATCTAAGAAAAGTCAGTCGCATAGTGCATAATGCTCATGTGTGCCCGGGTGCAGACTAGCGGTATCACACCGTAAAAATGTCCAGTGGTGCCACGTCACGCCCGTCTGTTCCGGGCTTAAAAGTATCCGGTACCCTTGCAGTAAAAGAACACAGTGCACGATGAGACTGAAACTTGCGTTGTAAACCACAAAATACACCAACCATTTTGTCTTCATTCTATCCGCAACATATCCTAAAATCACAATGGTGTTCCAACCTATTGCCAAAACTGATGTGTTGATTACATGTCTGTAACTGTATATGTTTTGCCTGATTTTCATACACATGGTAGTGGAACACAGTTCATCACATTCTACACTGGTGCAGCAGATTAATCATATAGTTTCAAAAGAGAACAGACATTACAACACTGAAGCCAGTTTCTTGAAACACACCATGACACCAAAGCTTAATTATCCCTCCTATACCATTTTATGTGCTTATACCATGTCTAGTAGCAAAGAAACATCACTGAGCAGTGTCTCATGAAAGTCACTGGTGTATGCAAGTTGTGCATCCAGTCAGTGTATAGGTGTCCATTGTAATTCCACTTGAAATGCCTTTTACAATTAACAACATATGAGCCATAAGTGCCGAGTGACATACCTGTGTTCTGTAAGGACATTTACTGCTGAAGGGTGATTAGCACAATAGGCAATGTAAAGGCTTTTTATCTGGGGCATCAGGTTCAGGAAGAATCCCCCAACCCTCTGCTGAGCATCAGGCAACCTGGGCATACAAAAATGAAAAAATTAACCAAACAGACTTGGATTGTGTGCGCAATCTCTGCAAAGTAAGTAGTGCCAATTAAGCCAAGTACTAAAACCAACACAAATCTACAAAACGAGATGGCCACATTGTTAGGTCTGATGTTCAAGGCATGGTACCTTGGAACAAAGTGATTCACATTTAGGCAAACAGCCATCTTTTAAAAATGTTTCTAGAAGGACAACATCACTGTATCAACAGTGTTATACTTGCTTGCTACATTTTCAAGGAAAATGTACAGAATGCAAGTTCATATTAATACGCAACAAGATATGACATAACCGATTTCTGCATACCATAACATTCAGTAACAGCTACTGAACATGTACTTGGAGCACTTGCTCTGGCCACAGATATACTTACCTTTAACTATAAGCATACAAACAAAACCCATTTTAAACAACATCTGATAAATACATATTAGTAAATATGGTGAATACTACTAAGGACTCTAAACCAACATGTCATTTTTGCAAATACCATCAGCATAAACCTATACTGTAACATTTCTGTTACAAATCGTACACTTGAAAAGATGTTCATAAAACACCCTTATGTATATAAAGAATATGATAAATCAGAGTATACAAGGAAGTGGATACTACGACACCTATGAACACTACTCTAGTTCATTAATGCTAAATCAACGTTAATAGTTTAGATTATATTGTAGTTGTTTTTAGATACATTCATAGAATTACTTTATTTTTCAATCAGTTCTGAAATGTAATCTCCAACTCAAAAAAAAAGCCTAAAAATATTTTAACAGCAATTGAAATAATCTGTGAGCATGAAAAGAGCTTGACATATTTCAAGTGTACCACAAGATGGCACTGCACTTGTCAAGATAAATAATAACTCAGTAAAGCAGCTCTGTAAATTAAAGCAGATACAATTTATTTTATGAATAAATGGTTTTGAAAAGAACTTAGAATGCAAATATAAAAAATGTATGACATATTATTTTGAAAGTAGCAAGCAAATAAATGCAATGCTATTTAATTTCATGGCTACCAGTTGAAACTTTCGCCAATTACTTTAGCTTCATTATTTAGCTGAAAATTTGTATTTCGATAATACTTTACCCACGATGGTCCAGCGAGAAAATTTACATACAAATAATTCAAGATGCAAGAAAACACAACTGATCAACACATTTTCAACAGGGCGATGGGATTAAATAGTTATATCTGTTCTTTTTTCTGCAGTTAACCCTGTACACAAGGAAATTGGTTAGTATGAGTTGTAATATAGTTCAATACCTGTCATTGTTTGTTCTGTTTGGTTTACAAACCTCTACAGGAAAAAACACTGATTTAAATGTTTTCCATTATCTTATCATTCACTCACAGCCCACAACTACACAATTGCAAACTCAGTTGTGTCAGCCAAGGCATCAACCTGACCTGTAGCCTGGAAAACAGGAACATCAACCTTCTTTTTGTATGCAGTGAACAAAGAAAAAGACTACCGACACTCACTGTATAGGATCAGAATGTAGGGACAATTACATAATTCACTGCAGACATTTTAAAACACCAAACAGTTTCCAGTTCCTGCAAACAAACATGCCCATGGTAATGAAGTTATCAGGGAAATCATTCACAGAGTACTTACTTTGTGCATTCCTCTAAGGACTGGACAAGCATCTGCTGAAAAGTGCTGATTTCTTCCAGGTTTCCCAGTATATGAGAGATATCAGAAGAACTTATCCTACATTTACCAAACAAAGTGCAAAGAGTGAAGATATCAGCAACAAATGAAACTGTGTTTAGATAAATATTGATAGAGTAGAATTGAAGTGCATAATATTTAACAACTTTTCATTACCATTCATGTTGGGTTACCCCAAAGTATTAAGGGATGCAAGATTCTGTTTAGTTCACAGTGAATGGGTGAACCATATTAGTGCCTATAGAAAAGACTACTGAACATGAAATAAATAGCCCTACTTTATAAAGACTAACATCTATATTTGACATGCAGATCTTTTGCAAAAAAAAAAAAAACACATTTAAACCCCCAAAATAACACTAGAACTAACCAAAACTGAAGGCCTCACTTACTTATCTGTGGCTTGCAATGAACGCAGGTAATTTGATAGAAGATTCTGAAGTTCCTTAGCATATTCACACTCGGTTTCTAAAATATTCTGCAACACCTGAAAACAAAACATATATACATAATTGGATATTCTAAATTGGGAAAAAAAAAAAAAAAAAAATAAAAAAAAAATAAAAATTGGCGACTACGAAATAAAAAAAAATAATTACACACACACACACACAAATCAGCCAATTGTCAACAATATCCCAAGCACTCCACAAATCTGGCCTGTATGGTAGGGTGGCAAGAAGGAAGCCACTACTCAAGAAATCCCACCTTGAATCCTGTTTGAAGTATGCAAAAAAACAGTCAGGAGATTCTGTAGCCATACGGCAAAATGTTTTGTGGTCCGACGAAACTAAAATGGAATTTTTTGGCCTAAATGCAAAGCGTTATGTTTGGCGCAAACCCAGCACAGCGCCTCACCCAAAGAACACCATCCCTACTGCGAAGCATGGTGGTGGCAGCATCATGTTATGGGGATGTTTCCCCATCGGCAGGGACTGGGGCAAATGAAAAAAAAAAAAAAAATGAATGAAGCAAAGTACAGAGAAGTCCTTGAAGAAAAGCTGCTGCCCTCTGCAAGAAAAGTAAGAGAAACACCCAATCACGGGCTGATTTTGATATTCTGAACCCTGGAACACTAAGGCACAGTTTTAATCTAGAGAGTGTATCTAGATCCAGCTCTGTTTAGATCAACTGAACAGGACTCAATGTGTTTCAAAGCCAACCCGGTACTGTACCCTCTTTGTGGGAGCAATGTTGTTAAGTTTCTGCAGCACCCTTTGTGAACCACATACACATCTTCAATAATAAAATTCAGTCATTGCCAAACAGTACAAACACTTCCTGTAGCACACTTCATCGCTTCGTTTCCACCGATTCCCCTGGAGAAAGGAGTTGGTGAAAATCAGACACTGAGCCATTCACATGGACTCTGAATTCAGGGTTTCTTTCCCCTCCCGTGCCTCTGCACGTTACTTCCTGAATGCTCCTATTCATTTCAAGGGAAGAAAAAAAAAGTTCAGATCATTTTATTCTGTTCCCCATCTGTTGGGGAGCTGAAATTAGACCCTAAGAGTAAAAAAACATCCTCTCTATTCTAATATTCTCATGTTTTCTTTAAAAGAAATCTGAAACAGCTCAGCCACAAATCACCCCATCATTGTATAAACAAAGCATTAAGAGTACTGAGGCAGCAAGAGAGACAGATGGATAGACAGTGTCAGACAGTTATTTAGAGTGCTCTGAGGGGGAGGAAAGATAATATAATGAAGTGCCTATGGCATGCGAGATGAGCTTCAGAACTACCAGGCCTTATTTTAAAAAGTCATGACAATGCAAAACACAAATGTTACACTGCCTCTCCTTCACACTTTAATACAGTAGCCAACAGTTCAGCTTAAGGAAATACTGGCCCATATCCAATACAGCTCCATTAAGGTAAAAAAAACTAAAATGTGTTAAATGGAGGTAATACTAACGACATTTACTACTGGAAACAGAAGGGGCCAATACCAACAAATGCCTTTGTCCCCGATCAAGCTACGGTAGCAGAGAGGGGAACATTTGCAGCCAATAACTTTCAGGCTTCATCCGACTCGCATTCCAAACCATTCAACCGCCTCAGGCGGAAATATTCCTGTTTTTCATGTTAGTATGAAAGAGAAGGGTTGACTGTCAGTTGCTGGAATTGCTGGGTAATTTTCATTAGACACTAAAGCAAAGACTGCTTTCAAAATGAATAAAAACCACGTTTTGGTTAGTTCGCTTGCTGTATATACAAAAAAGGAAATCTCTGAATTGTTACATTTTAACAAGAAACCAAGTGATAAAATTCACACTGCTTTTTCCCATTAAACACTAAATGCTAGCTCGATGGGGGGCCTTCTAACATGCATGCAGTTACTGTATTGTCACCAGGTTTCATTTCTAGTCAGCTTCTAGCCCAAACCTCCTTAACCAGGATTAACAGCAGCATTCCGCACGGACACTTCAATAATCACCCTTCTTCCCCTCAGTCTCCTCTCTACATCCCGACTGCTGCAGGGTCCCATGAGGTGTCAATAACGTTGCACAATATCCTTCCTCCCGGCACACAATGAAGCAAGGCCCTTTAACAAATGCATGTACACGGCCCTTTCTACTGAACAGTCCTTGTGCTCCATCGTGTAACTAATGAATGCCTGATACCATCCCTGCTCAACAGTAATGTGAAGCTCACTGAACGTAGAAGGCGTGGAAAGCCTCAACTGTTTTTGACAATACACAGGCACACAAACATAGCCTGCCGACTGCCTGAGGCATAACTGTCACCCACAAAACAGACAGAAAATGACCTACATTGAGCCATACCCACGTAACCCTGCACACTGCTGAATAAAGGCTAATGCACAACCAGCAAAATGTTCTTTATTTTTATTTTATCCTCCCCACAGAAAGCTGCCCAGAATCAACCAAGTTCAAGATGGCAGATATTCATCAAGAGGTTTCCTCTTCCGAATGCTGCCTTGAAGCTAGAGTGGAGAGCGGGAGGTCTTTAGTGCAGAACTACAGTAGGAGTGAGCACCTGCTGACGTCATCAGTTCTGGAGAATACGGTCACAAAAAGTGGTTGTATATTTAAGCAATTCATTGTCAATATTACAAATACAATGGCAAGCAATGGTTAACTGGAGCAAGACCCAGCTCACACTCTATAAATAAAGAGCTGAAGTGACTGCTGTAACTATAGGGATATTGATCAGCGGGTCACACAAAGCAAAGAACTCCATTCAAAAGGGCAGGTGTGGGTTTTTTGGGGTTTTTTGGGGTCCCCCCCCCCCAAAACAAGTTTTCTAGTTATTATTGGATATCTTTACACTCAACAGCAATGAATGCGCAACCTCAAATTCATACAACTGCTGTTTTAAAAATGGAATTTGCCGTGTTAGTATGTTTTATTTTTTCCTTTGTTTTTACATTTTTTTTGTCCTCATAATAGGATAGCCAGGCTGTGGATTTCAGTGAGCTGTAACACATTTGGCATTACTTCTGAATAATCCAGTAAACAGTTTTATCCACCAGCAGCAGGAGCAATACTGGACATGATCTTCAACATCTTCTGCACCCACTCGGTACGCTATAGAACCGCTCCACAACCCCAGTACCGCAATCCCTTACTACAGAACACATGACATTCGTGCCAAAAAATTTCAATAAAAAAGGACCACATAGGCTTTGTTATTTACACGTTTTAATTAAAATACTACAAATCAGTTAACTGGATATGCATGCAATTAAACAGAAGCCAATGGGCTTATCAGCCACACAGCATATATTACTAAACAATGTACTTACCACATTGTAATACGTTTTGCTAATTGCAGATGTGTCAAAGCCTTTAGGAGGGCTTTTGAGGGTTGCGGATTTCGGAGAAACTGGCTTCTCTAAAAGAGAAAAAGTGAGTGAATTTTTTGTCAAAAAGGACCCCATTTATTATTTCTGCTGTAACTAAGGTGATTACACAAAAGCAATTGCATTCAGAAACTGTGTGCAGAATATCAATTTTATATAATCAGGAGTCTGCAAATGGAAAATAATTCAAAACACAGTCTGTAGCAGCTAGCTGTTGCTGTATCACTTTGATCAAATGTCTGCCAGTTATTTCACAAATGTAAAAAGATTCTCAAATTCTTAGTACCTTTACACTGGACCGCAGTTCATGGTTCTGCATCGGGTTCAATCCATCACTAATAGTTACATTGACATATGAAAGCAGTAACACCCTCTACATGAAGATTTGCATTGGAAGTCACAGGCTAGATCTTTACATTGATTTAGTCAGAAACTGATCTAAGTCAATATCTGGTAATTCTCTCTGTATAATATATTGTGGTCATTTCCACGAAAGTATTTGGTATTCATGCAAAACATTAGAACCACTTGCTTAAAAGTAGAAACTCCTTATCTTAAAAGCTTTGGCCCATTATTTGTCTTTGGCTGAAGAACTTAAGAGTTTTTTTTTTTTTTTTTTTTTTTATCAGCTGCCCTATCCCAGGAATTGTTTTAGAGGGAGTCACATTACAACGGAACATCTCAAACCCTATTTGGAAAAGGATGTTCTCTCAAGAATGAAAGACTTCCCGTGTTTGTTAGCTGATGGCCGTTTCTTCCTGCCTCTCGCTGTGAGTCACTGTGCTTTGTAAAACAGACCTTCTCCTTCCATACAGTACCTACAGTTTGCAACCCACCTTTGAGGAACTGCTTGCTAAACAGAAGACTGCATTTATCACTGCTCATGGACATCATATTATTGAAATCTGCTGTCTGTTCAGCATAACAATTAGTGACTCTTGTGATGGCTAGTTTGTGATATGGATACTTATTGGATCACAGACCACCATAAGTCAGACTACGTACAGCTATTATGTTAGACTTTTGATCACTTCCAAGTTAGAACAGAAAAAAAAAAAAATTGCAATCCAGGGACAAAAGGTCATACTGTACCAGGCTATATATAACCGACAGGAACGCCCACCCCCCACAGCACTACCGTTTCTTATCAAGTAGAAAGACTCAAAATCTAGACCTAGTGAATATAGCCAGAACTCTCTTAAGATAAGAAGACCCTACTTCATTTTTCCTTTTTGTTTTTACTTAATATTAAACATAAAAACACTCGGTTTTTAATGTAAACCGATGCTAAAGCTATTAACATTTCTTATATATCAAACACAAAACCATAAAAAAATTGGCATACAAAAAGCAGGTTACATTAATACCTACAGAGAAAACTCATTGTGGTCATAAATTTATTTTCGATTTCTTTTTAAGACTATTATCCCTTCTCACTTCCATGAAAACAACAACTGACTAATCCGCTTTGTATGATCCATTCAGAGCTCAAGGGTAAACGTTAGGAGCTCTTCATGCAACAGATGACAGGCAATGTTTCACAGCTCCACACAATTAATGTATTTTATATTTCATTGCATATCATCTTTTTCAACATCCCCAGGCTATTTTGGATGTCCATTTCCTTCACACCACAACAATATCTGCTCTGTAATTCATGAAAGTTATTGCTCAGTTCTGATAATGAGAAGCCATGTAACCCACCACTTCCTTTGACTTCTCTGACGTAGTTGCTGGGGAACCACCCGGATTTTCCGTTTAGCGTTCCCTCCCACCAGCCCCCCTCCTCTACCCGCAAGACGTGGATGATTTCCCCCTTGGCAAAGGAGAGCTCATCCTCGTTGGTCTGCTGAAAATTAAACCGTGCTTTCACCACCAGCTGATGGTTGCTGTTATCAGTCATGTCCTGAAAGGAAGAATAAAGAATGTTATACACCATCACAACCTTTCCAACCAATCAGATCGCTCCGTTGCCATAGGATGTGTCATGATACACTACGGATTTTCATTTCCGTAGGTGAATGAAATCAAACTAGTTTAAGCTTGGGGGAAAAAAAAAAAAAACATTCATCACATTACTGCAGAAGTGTGCAAAGTCTTCCAGAATTTCTGGATTAGGGATACAGACCTAATCCCTACCATTTGTATTTTTTTTAATCAAGCGAAATTAGTGTAAATCTTTTAGACACACTAGCAAATCTTGTTGATGATTTCTTGTAATAGACAGAATATAAAACGTTGTCTATATTTCATTAACCACACTAAACACTGCATCACAATGATTTTTATTTATTTATATATATATATATATATATATATATATATATATATATATATATATATATATATATATATATATACACACACACACACACACACACACACATATATCTATGATAATAAATGACAATTTCTTTCTATGGCTCTAAATCATTCATGCTCCTGACAGAAACAAAAACAGGAAGCTTAAAAAAAAAAAAAAGTGTGGGTGATACCAGTACTGTAGCTATGGGTAATGGAGGTGGCTGGAATGCATTATTGAATTTAATTTATACAACAGAGATATATTTTACCAAAAAAAAATGAGCCATCATACACTGCAGTATTCTTTGCGGTCATGGTTTAATTGTTTATACTTAAACCGCTGTGGTTAATATTAATAAGCCAGACAATACCAAACAGATCATGAACGAGACTCCAACCACTTAACGCTACAAGATTTTTCATTGGGTGACAAGAGACCAGAAGCGACACGACAGGTTTTGATTCACTGTAAACTGTACGGTATTATGCTGCCTTTAATTGCTGTTTGGGCTTTATGCATATTGTGCTTCTATTATATTGTTACTTAATAACTACTTAATAACTACTTATTGAAGCAATGTGAACTAGTACCACAACTGTTTTTTTATTATTATTTTTTGCCAGTGGTACATTGGTGTAAAGTATAATAGTGTAATTGTTTAGTAACTTACGTGTATATGATCATTAAAATATATTGAAATGCTCATCCCTAGTCTAGCTGTATTTGGGTATCCAAAAAAAAAAAAAAAAAAAAACAAAAGAAAGAGCACACGCTTTAAGGTATTTTTCTATGAAGTAAAGGTGTAGGACAGCCATCATTTGTTTTTAAGTGCAGTGAACTCAGAGGTAAAGAACCTGACAGGCCTTGTAGTTTATTACAATTTGGAATGTTTCCCTCCTGGTACGCTCCACTTTAAAACAAACTCCAGAGAGCTGCAACAGCAGATGCACAATGTGTTAACCTCCAAGAGCACTATACAGTAAATCTTCTTCCAACAGAAAGGCTTTCTGTCAAAACATTTAAGTGCCATGATTTTGGATTACCCAAAAACAGACTTGTTCAAAAACACACCACTACTTTTTAAGTTAACCTAGTTATCTTAGGTGTTAGAAATTATTTGTACATCTCGCTTGGTGTTGGTGAATACACAAGTCTAGAGTCAGGTGGAACTGAGGAACAAGGAGGGCAAGTTGCTTTCCACAGCAGAACTACGTACACTTGGCCAAAGTACTGTGGGATCAAAATAACTTTACTGAAGTTCTCACAGTAAAAGTATCAAATATTTTTTAAAAATATATATCTCCGAGAACCAACAACCAGCTGAAATGTGTCCAAACTTACCAAACTTCGATACTGGCTCTGAAACAGCTTTGACGTTCTGCTAAGGGAAGGCTGGGATCCAAGGGAATCGAAGGACTTGATCCGATGAGAGGAGTGGCGAGCACATACAGAATCACTGCCAACACCAATATCTGGAAAAGGAAGATCACAAGTTACTTTCCCATAACAAGGTATGTCAGGTTAGGTACTGTACATACAGTACATATTCCCCATCAAGCAAATAAATAACATATTACAACTGTCAGGGCCCTATTCACAAAGCTTTAACTCATACCTAGGAACCATTGTCCAGTTTTTCGGAAATATGCTTGGACATTTGTTATTATGTAGGGTGTATATAGGTCATTGTTACCACCTTTATTATGAAGACGTCTTGTCAAACAATTGCTAAAGAGTTTATTTTTAAAATGTCTGTGTGACGGAAAGATGAGTTCTGGTGATGAATCTTCCTCCCGACCTGTGAGGGCGCTAAAGAACGGGAGGAGAAGTATCTGGAAGGGCAGGCCTGACAGTTTGTTTCCGGGTCAGGGAAGTGGGTCAGCCTGGAGAGAAGCGCGACTCTGTTGTAAGACCGTATTGATTTGAAAGGTAAACGAGAGGCAGCTGCAAGTAATAAGGCAGCTGCAACCGTTTACCTCGACATCATGCGGGATTACATATAGGGGCCAGGGTAACGCTGATCTTCTCCTTCGTTTGGGTTAACGTTAGGACAGAAGGACTGAGAGAGGAGCTCTCAGAGAGTATTTGTGAAGAGTGTTGTATGTGCTGTGTGTTATTTTCTGTCTGTCTGTAATTGTCTGTCTTTGTCGCACTAATAGACAGTTAACGCACATCTCCGGAGCTGTCGAAAGGAGAGCACTATCCGGAGCACCACTGCACTGAGCACCTGCATGTTTTCGATCACCCAGGACTGGTGACCGTACCGTTGTTTTTGTTCGGGACTGTGCCCTTGTTTTCATTATCCCTGTGCTTTACACATTGTTGTGTATTGCCGGGGATTTATTATTTTTGACGGTCGCCAGACCTGGAAAAGAGCAATAAAGCACTTATTCACTGAATCACTGTTGTCTGTTCATCACTCCTGCACCGCATCACTGCGACATCTGTTCCCCTTACCAACCACTTTGCCACAGTCTGCCACTTTATGAGAGAGGGGCTTCAATATTAATCCAGTCTGTTTTTTTTTTGCTTAGTCCATCAAACCCGACCGTATTAAGAATTCGTGCCATTGGAGTGGCTGGGGTGACACGAAACCCAAGAAGCCTTTGTTGACAGGCAGTTTGTTATTACATTTAACTACAATATATTTTAAATCAGCCCTCACCCTCTCTTCTCCCCCAGAGGTCTGTTGTAACTGCAAGCAAGAGAAACGCAAAGCTAAAAATAACTCCCGCTTAATTGCAACAGGGTTGTATACAAATGTTTGTATAATAGCAACAGCATGTACCATGAACACATCAGTGATATAAGCAAAGGAAACATTATTTCACAAGAATACACAAAAACTTACTTATCCTTTGTTTTAACATGCTTCTTCTAGGTGCTTTTCCCAGCACCAAAGCAAATTTAACTAACTGACTACTGCTCTAGTTTCCAGACATACACCTGTACCATTGGGGGTGGGGGAGGGGCGTAGTGTGTTGGGTTATTAGCACATCTATTTTAACTGGCCAACAGCAAAAAGGCATCTTTTCAAATTGTTGCTCAGGTTTCTCTTTTAGTAAATGTATAATACATCTAATTATAATCACAAAGGTACTAGCGGCCTGAAAAAAAAAAAAAAGTAAAGGTTTATTATTTAGGAACCAATTACCATTATCTGCACACATATTTCACAAAAACTTGCACAACATGGAGAGAAGAGAAAACAATGTGCATGCCCACTCAGCCTGTTACTCCCAGTAACCCAAATGCAAAAACACAATCCCCTTACCTGCTGTTACTTTATTTAGAGCCACCAGGGAATTCAAGACCTTGCTGAAGCTCTGCCCCTGATACAGGTCATTTGCATCAAACGTCTACAGAGGGGCAGAAAAACAGAATGCTTTTATTAAGTAGTACAGAAACACATGAAATCAAATAGATCAATTTACTATCGGAAACATGATGATTGTATTTATTAATTCTGTCCTGCAGAGAATTGTCTGTTTTTTTAAGGCTTGGATTATCGCCAATGCAAGATATGTCTACCGTTTCCTGACTCTTTAAAAGTCACAATAACATTCAGATCTTCCATTGCAACACAGGTTTGAAAATGTCTACCCGCACTTTGCAATGACCAAACTGCACAATCAAATTTAAATCCCAAATCCTTCAACTTCAATATTAAATATTATCTCTATTATTTATGTAAATAAGGAAAGTTTACCAAAAATGTAATACAGTACACTGTAAAAACAAACAAACAAAAAAAAAGGATTGCAAGACCAACTTTCATTGTGCTATGCGACTGTAGTTAGCGTCTAGCGTAGCCCAGCACAAAAAAAAAAAAAAGAACAGGACGCCAAAGCCTTCACATTTCCTGTTATTCTTCTCCTGTCTATATGGGATTACATCAAGTGTGCAATATCAAAGGCTCAAAGTAAAACCCAGAAAAGGAATGGCTCAATACAGAGCTATTGTGGACGTTTGACAACTAAATTCATACATTAATATAACTGAATGAAGAGCATTTAATGACAATCTGTTGTTGCTGGGAAATTTGCAGTTAAACAAAACACACTCTGTAAATACTACACAGATTTCAGAACATCTTCCAGCCTGTCAAAAAATGCTTCTGAAAATAAGAGTTACAAAGCTATGTTTAATAACTCAATCGAATTAGCCTGCAGTTTCTTTTTTAGCCTCCTAGTCATGGTTACCATTTGAAATAATAACTTGCACTCAAGACACATTTGAAATCTTCAAGCACAAGGTGAGTCAGAGAGAGTATTACAGCATCTCGAGGGTAGAAAACCATGAAAGCATTTTAAGGCTGTTTTTCTAGTGAAGCCTCATTTTCCCATCCAAGCATCTTCCCACTTCACAATGTGAACACTTTTGCCCATTTTGTGAACTGTGGCGAGTGTCTCTGGAGGGCTACAGGTATGTGGGACTGTCACAGAGACGGCCGAAGTGGGCGGCGTCAGAACCAGGAAAAGGAATGAAATACACAAAACACAGGACGGATGAAATGAAATGATGATGGCGCTGGCTGGCGCCGGTTTATTGTAAAATAAAAGGTTTAAACAAACACGAAAACACAGGACACGGCACTTCGCGCCAAAATAAATAGACAAACAAAACGAATAGACACGGACAAAACACAGAGTGGACGAACGCTACACAAACAATTGAAATCTATATTTACACTTACCTATCTCTATCTCTATCTCCCGTTCTCCACTCTCGAACACCCAACCCCGAGTATGTGACAACGTGCATCTATATATACTATTGTGCTGGGATTCAATTACCAATTAATTATTCACTTGAATCCCAGCACGTGAATTAATAAAGTGCAATTCCCCGTGCTCACATATTACTACATTTTACTTGCAAGTGAAGTGCTGTGCAATCCTCGTGCCTAAATACACATATACATTTTAAACACTCGTGTTACACAGACCCGTTTATATCCTGTGTACCAATGTCTATACACCAACATTTAAACACACCACACGCAACACATAACAGATAATATACACAGGGGTGGAAACTTTGTCATAGGGACATAATGTTACACAGGAGGCTAAATGATGACATATCTTTGTTTTCTACTTTGCAAGCATTACCCTCTAATCCCAAAGCAGGAAACTGAACTTACTTCTTAAACCATGCTGGCTAGATAGGAAGAATGCTGTGAAGCCTGAATCCAATATATTATTAATTATTATTATTAAAACAAACAAAAAAACAAAAACACACAACATGTAAACTGCAGCAGAGATCCTAGTGTGCCGCAGAATGACATCCATATCTTTTGTGTGTGATTTTGTTTACTCTTTATCAACATATAAATGAATCTTCTTCACTCTAATCTTTTTGATGGTGCTGCCGATCATATAGTACATGTTTAAGCTGATTTATTTCTGAAATTTGGAGCCACGGTCAAAGATCCATTTATTTCTAGAGGCAGTCAGCTTTCTGTTCTTATTTAAGGTGGATAGAGATTGAGGTTTTGCTGTCAGGAGTTTTGGATGTTATTTGTTTTCGTTTTTTTACAGAGAAGGTAAAATTGATTTCCAGGACAGAATTTGCTGTTAACTTGGTACAAAAATAGCTAAATTTTTAGCTAAATAATTCCAATAATGTGGAGCCGCTCAGAATAGGATTTCCCACAGAACAGGTTTAATCTTCAAGGTGTATTATGGAGTAACTCAATTGTAGAACCAGGCTCCAACAGGTCATTACAAGTACAGTATGCACCACAGGGAGTGGCAACAGCATCACTACTATTTGTTAAGCTTTTGAATTCTGTAACGGCAATATTTTGTTTGTCTTTCTATGTCAAGTCTCATATGTTCAGGAAACTTCAGTCACATATTTAGTTTTTTGTATATCCCTTGAAAACTGATCCCAACGCATGTGGCAAAAACGACAACCAAGTCTCTTTTGTGGTTAAAAAATATACCTTTTCAGTTTTACAATTAAATATATATTTAAGTAAAAACATTGAAATATGGCATGTTAGTCTGAAAAGGTACAGAACGCTTTGCAACATTAGTCAGTTATGTTTTAACGGCTTCAGTTGGTTCCTAGGAAAGTGCCAATTGTCTCCTACTGAAAGCCCTTAAAGTTCACAAGGTTACAACAACACTGCCTCCATACAGACCTACGAAGCCATCATAGGCTCTCATGCTCAAAACTTTCTCAAAATTTATCGAAACTCAACTAAGCCAGGCACAGTATTATTAAAGAATAATTGTTAACTTATGTATTCCCTGCTCCATAATCTAGATGTCTGACTATAAAAACAATATTTAGATGGTAGGCATTTTTTATGATGTACAAGTCAATACCCCTTTCACACACAAATGCCGCTACTGAGATTGTGCAATCTATGCCAGTATAATACTGTCATAACCCTTTCATACAGCACAAGGCATCATGAGAGAGTGTAACTTTCAAACCTGTCAACAGTTTTCTGGCAACGGTTGTATCTACATTCACACATCACGTTGGCAATTCACCCATAAATTACAGCATCACGCGCTGTCCTTTCTGTTTCTGAATCCACCTCCTCGAAGTTCATTCCTTAACTTCTTCCGGGCTTCAATTACTACCTTGTTCTTGATCAGTCATTTTATTTGAAAAAAATAAAAATAAAACGTGTAACACAAACAACAAAAAGACCCAACGCGTCTGGTATACAGTCACGGCCGGCACAGTATTTCACACAGGCAGTTAAGCCAGCTCAGAGGCGGCATAAAATATGACGGTTCTGTGACGGTGCGGGCAATTCACACAAAAAATACTGCATCACTGCCAGTTCTGAGCCGTCATTACTCCTCTGTGTGAAAGGGGCATTAGTTAAACAGGTAAAACATTTTGCAAGAAGGGAATCTGAGGCATTGCATGTCACGTGAACCCAACATAACAGTCGGTTACTAGACTTGCAGTTGATTTATTTGAAAGAAAGCCCCTATGGTTTAAGAATGTGACACAACTCATTTCACCACTGAATACAATGACAGACGTTTAATCTAACTGTTTGTCAAAGAACGTCACTAAGTTTCTTTTAACAGTATCACCTGACATTCTACCGTGGAGTGTTTTATATGGATGCCATGTTCAGAACTCATCTATGTTATAATTGAGAAAAGTCACTCCAGGATGTGCATTGTTGTGAATAATCACAATTGTTGGGAGATGGAGGCACAGAGCAGGACATGTGCACTTATTCAGTACAATGCACAGGTTTACAATGCGTTTACAGTGCCCTGGTTTAGTACTTAAATGTTGTTGCTTCTGGTGGACCTCTTACAGCAACACTTCTTGTCATCCCAACCAAGACCATTTCAAAACAACCTCTAATAAAAGAGAAGCCAACACAATCCAGTGGGGTGATCTTACGAAGGAGTGCAAGGCTACCACCCAGTTCTCTAAAGCAACAATCTCATGGTTACTGGAGTTATTCTGAGATTCTGAAACTCCTGAAATCTCTTGGATCTTGAGAATTTCATTGAAATGAATTAACGAGATCTAAATAGTATTAAAATTGACTCCACAGCTGCCATTGTGCAATAGATTGCAATAGATTGCAATAGACACAATCTCCTAAAACTTTACAGTATCAAATGTCTTACAGTATCTTTTAAAATAGAATATTTAAAGCCATTAATTTGGCTTTAAAAGGAAAAACTGTCATGTCGTGCAACAATATACCCAAAACACATTACATGACTTACAGCATTAAAGTAAAAGAAGAGTAAACTGCAATAAAAAAATCGATGCTCTTGTTTGGATGAAATCAAAAGGTTTTTCTAAGACTCAATGTAATAAAAGCAGACTACATTGCTACACAGACGAATGCTGAGGGACACCTTGCTTTGTTTACATCCAGCAGGACAGCATCGCTCTGCAGGATAACTACTACAGAACCCTTCAACTACAAGAGGGTGCCTGTGAAGGCTGCTCAGCCAGGACGGTCACATGACCCATAGTCACTGGGCGGCCAGGATTTCAGAAGCAACAGCAGTTGGTTAATTTAGGGCATGTTGATCCCAACCAGTTTAAGGGATGTTGATCCCCTATCTGCGCTCCTGTGCACCCACACATGTAACGACCCACACATGTAACAAATCCCTGTTACACTCAAAATACAATCTGTGTTTTCACCTGATTTTAGGAGCTGCACTTTTGTTGCCTGCCAGACACACACGCAGGCTAGACCAGCATCAGTATCATCTAGTGCTCAGCTCTGTGTTGCCAGCAATACAACAGGACTTGTCCAAACTAGCCAATCACTTGATGGAGCTGGTTCTTTCTTCTTTAACGACAATTTGAAGAATCTAGACTTAGTTACATATGTCTGTCACAGGTAACTACAACTGAAGAGCAGCTCCGGAGCTCATGAAAAGCACAACTGACAATATTTGAATTATTGCAAGAACAAGAACTCTAAATGCTTTCCACATCACATAAAAAGGGGATGATATATATATATATATATATATATATATATATATATATATATATATATATATATATATATATATATATATATATATATTTTTTTTTTTTTTTTTTTTTTTTTTTTTTTAAAGATTCAAGCTAATTGTTACGAACACTGTATGGTTAAGGTGGGAATTACCTCCTACCTGTAGTTTTGCAAGAACCAGACGTTCAGACAGTTGAGTCAGTTCCTATGGAAGCAGACAGTCCTGGTTACTGTGAAACTGTCTCTTGTGCACACTACTTGACTCTAAGCCAGACAAACTGATTAATACTGATTCTTCCTCACATAGATACCCTGGGCCGCTGTTTCATATCATACGCATTGGTCTGGTCCTTTAGAAAAAGCCTTTCCTTTTCTTAAAGATGGGAAACTCTGACCCGTGTACAATACCTTTCATTAAAGTCAAAGAAAACAGCATTAAGTTCAACTATAATCCCAGTGTCTGTTGAAAATCTCCCATTTTGTTTGTCACATGGTAGTCCGTGGCAAAGGCCTAGGAAAAGTTTGGTTTCTATTTATTACCCTTTTAATATCCCATTATGTGTGCTTTGTATCTTGTTGATCATATTTTCCCATGCTAACTATTCTAGCAAAATGTGGTGATGAAAAGACTCCTCAAGACCAATTGTGGGGAAGCATATGCTTACCTTAGCGATAGAATATTCCTTTAAGAATACACGTCTGTCCCAATAGTTATTGACTGTAATCCTTTAAGAATACACATGTCTGTCCCAACCAATAGTTTCTTAAAAAAAGGGAGAGTCTGTATTTCTCTGATAGTAGAGTTGCCATCTTTAAGGATTAACGTGATGGACTTTTACCATCTGCTTATTTCTACAATGAGTAAACAATGTGCATGGGTGATAACTGGACAGATTGTGCATTGCTGGAATATATCATCAGGCTAAATCTTTGTCTAATATAACTGAAGCATTACAGGAAGCATGTGAAATGTTTTTTTTGTTCACACTTTGCATTTTCCAGGCTATTCTGCATTGTTAAAAGTACAAACTGATGCACTGAAACAACACTGTGAAACAAAAGGCATAATCTTTAACTGTAAAACTACGGTCTGACTAAAGGTAAACTCTTACATTCAGCCCCAATCCTCCTGCCAGCAACACACACCAACAATAACTATCTTGGTTGCATTTTAAGTTCTAAAACGTATGTAGCCCAAGGAAAGAAACTACCTGCACCTCCTCTCTTTCTGTCTTGAATTTTATGTACTGCAAAATATAGCTTTACAAAATGCATGTGATGTCCTACAGTAAAAACACTTAAGACGATTTAATGACGTATGATAAAAAATAAATAAAAGAAAAAATAAATTAAAATATAAGATCTTGGTTAAATGCAAATTAGCACATCAAAACATTCGTGGCTCTCTGGCAACTTTAATGCAACATATTACTTACTATACAATTGTACTCTACAAACCGTATAACGACAACAAAAAGCCTATTTATTCATACAAAGGTTAGAGATTACTGTTGTGATCTAAATTATCGACAACAAAACACCCTGCTTACTGCCTACACACAGAGGCCTGCAGCTGCACAGCAAAAACAGCAGTCGCCGGCATTGCTATTCCAATGCATCGCTCTCGGCAATGCGATAACCTACAGGGACCCCAGTCCCCTTTGTTGTGTATTCGTGTTGCGCATAAACACGAGTGAAGTTCACAACAGTGAAACAGCAACAAACAAACAAAGACAGTAAAGCAGAAACCTACCTCCACTCTGAAAGAGGCACAACCTTTCAGAAACTCTCTGATATTGCTCAGGCACTCGCTCTCGTTCCTGGGCTCCTGGTAAACCTACACAAGGGAAATATGTTCACTTAAAATATGCGGTTTATCGACAGTTTATTTATTGATTGATTGATTGATTGTATTTCAGGTAACATAGCTCTCCTTGAAGAAGTGGAAGTGGGAACTGAAAAAAGGAAATGACGTTACACTGATATGATTCCACAATCACACTGGTGAAAGAACAAGGGAGCGAACAGCATGAAGAAAGCACACAAGGAATGCCAGTTCATTTCTCTGATATCTCAAGTACAGCAGCTCTTAAAAGAAAACATTTTTACTGCTTCCCATAACCTGACCTAAGCGTTTTAATACATTCAAGTATTAGTATTGCAACACGGTCATGTTAATTGCACTAATACTTTATACTTTTTTTTTTTTTTTTTTTTTTAATGAAGTCAACGTTAAGCATCTTTCTATTAAACTACAAGAATAATTCTAGCTGTGAAATTCGTAACAATATAAAATTTTGTATATAAAACACATTTGTCGATATCTCTTCTTTGCAGTATTTCGCCGTTTAGCGTATTGCACTTATTTTCATGAAACAGGCCTTGTTTACAGTCATGTTTGTTTACCGTACAAAAACAAAACAAAAAAAAGTTTTGGTCAGGGACACAAGCTTTACATGCCTGGCGCTTTTTAATCATTCTAATTAAATATGCTGTCTATTGATATAGGTGAAGCATGACCGACTTTCTTCTTTTACTGCATAAACCTATGTGTATATATGCATGTTGGTGAATCCTACAGTTTGAATTCCAGATCCATGTGCAGTGGCATTATCATTCCACTCACCTTTCTCTTTTTGTCAACTTTGCATGATACCATGTGCATCAACCAGAAGCCCCTGGTTCGACCACACACCCATACATCTAATGTAATCAGTTCCATACAGCTAGGTACATTTCCGCCTGTCGCAATTTTTCAATGTGCACACGTGACACCGGCTGCCATGTTATGTAATTTCGGTTAAAGCCAATCTAATTTACACTACTATATGCTTTTTTTATATAGTAAATACACAACTTAATATAATTGTTATAGTTAATAGTAATAGAAGAATTTAATAAATAATAATAATAATAATAATAATAATAATAATAATAATAATAATAATCTATAAGCTGTTTCAGATTAAACACCAAATCTGTTTTAATATCATAATAAAGTGTGCTATTAAGTCTGTTAATATAACATTAAAAACGTGTATTGATATATAATAAGTTATTCTATAAGTATATCTATAAATGAACATAATATACATACTAGATATAATTTTTACTAGTTTTCTTTTTTTTTGTTTGTTTGTTTTTTTTTAATACAACACAACAACATATAACATTCTTTGTGAAAAATTGGAACATGACCGTTACTCGACTTCTACAAAGAATACTCGTGCAAATGATAACGTGAACGTGTTCTATATAACAAAATAATATTACTGTTTAAATATATTATACCGTTTCTTAAACATTTTCGAGGTTCAGGATGTGTGTGTGCATTCCCAGTCAATGGCGGCCTGATCGTGCAGCGTCGTTTTTCCTGTTCCCCTAAAAAGAATCAAGTCCCTGTTGATGAGACGCAAATGTGTCCTGCCAAAGTGTTTTTTTAATGAGGACCTATGCATATTCATTCTACATTATTGTTATAACGT
The DNA here is from genome assembly GCF_017654505.1 of Polyodon spathula. Lineage (NCBI taxonomy): Eukaryota > Metazoa > Chordata > Actinopteri > Acipenseriformes > Polyodontidae > Polyodon > Polyodon spathula. Next base: position 38,920,462 of record NC_054542.1, on the reverse strand, counting down.
TACATTTAATTACTTCTACACGATACCACTATATTTATATTTTTTAAAAGGTTCACATATTTCCATTAGTTTATTATTATTATTATTATTATTATTATTATTATTATTATTATTATTTTTTTTTGTTTTTTTTTGTTTTTTGGGGGTTTTTTTTAAGCATCATAACATACAGGTCGCATTAACTATTAGGGTAAAGCCTCCACGCATTTTTTGACATCTGGGCTGTATCGCAGGAGTCTGGGACAATGAACCTCGGGCACAACCTCAAAACAATCAATATGATATGGGTTGCAAATGGATAGGTTACTCTGTGTGTAAGGTCGATAGGGCTGTACTAAAAAAAACAACAGGGTTGGGCAAAATAAAGATAAATGTCCTTACTTTTTCGATACAGCCAGGGCGCAATCGGTCCAACAATCTGCAAAGGACCACCCCATCTTTAAGAGACGATTGCAAAAAGCCTTCGGGGTCCGAGACGGTTTTTTTCGGCGACTCTAGTACCCCCAGAGTGATGAGCCAGGTAACGGTCTGTTCTGCGGAATTCATAGCTGTTTACACGTTGAAAATCCAACCGGGAAAAATGGGGGGGAAACAATAAATGTGGATTTTTTTTTTAAACATTTGCTGTCTGCATTGGTCTGAGATTTGGGGCAGAGACTGCAATTGATCCCTCCTTCTCCATGTAGATGCCGATGATGACGATTTGCGTTTGAAAATCCTGTAGGTCCAGTTCTTCGCTCCCCTCTGGGTTTTGGCAAGCTGTCAAATGCCTTCCTCTACAACACACAACCTGCAATGCACACAGCAGCGATCTTCTGGCAGATGACATCACTGGCTTCGCACAGTGATAGCCACGTACATCCCTCACAAAGATATATTTGCATTCTAGTGGAATTTGCATTCAGGGCTTAACATTGAAGTGGGTCTTAGCAAAATACCGGTACCGATGTTAACGTATTTATCTTGATCTGTAAATATATAATATATATATATATATATATATATATATATATATATATATATATATATATATATATATATATATATATATTTAAAATACTGGGAAGCAAGTGCTGACTTATAATTTTATTTTTGTACCTTGAAAAAAAAAGCATGCAAATGTACGTTTAAAAGCAAATAAATTAATGAAAATATTCCCCCTTGCGGTGAACTATAGGTAAAAGCACTGGAAAACACAGGGCAACGCTTGCCACAATGAATTAGGGAATCGCAATGGCAACAACCATGTCAGTAGCATTCATCTCTGGCTATGGGTTTAAATACACGTGTAAATGTAGCCGCTGCTCTTAATAACGTGTTCTGGAGAATGTCCTGAGCAAGTTTCATAAGAATTGGGAAAGCGGTTCTCCAGATATATTTAAATATGTGAGCGTGACTTACAAGCTGTCAATCAGACAAAAAGCCTCCTTATACCCCGAAATCAATATATACTCAATGTTTTGTACTCAGGAAGCTCCTTAGCACGTTTTGGAAACAATTGCACAAGCAGTTATCTATATAAAACCAGTAGATACCCTCTTTTAACACTCTGGTCCCAGCGGATGTAAGAAATGCCACTTCTGTTCTGTCCTACATCCACTAGGGTGTGCTGCAACAGGGGCAAGTTACCTCCTGCTGTACTTACAGTATAATCGTAAATCTCGAAAAACTACTCACTTCTAAATCTTTTGTAGTCATTTTTGTATTACTTTAGTATAAATACATGTTAATTTGGATTCATATGTTGTTTTTTTCTGACTTTATGTGAACGAAAAGACGCACATTTTCCCATTTTCCCATTGGAAATAGTGATATTTTGAAATATCACTGTCCTGGTCACAAAAGCAAAGTTTGTGGGGAATAATAGCCATTTTCTGTACTTTTGAGGCATAAGCAATTAGGAAATAACACTTACTACCCAGGAACAAAAATTGTGTTACATAGCGTTAAACAATCAAAGGACAAATTACTTTTATTTCTTTTTCCGCTAGATGGCAACCTTGCAAAATGAGAGAGTCATGGCCCGATAGGTTAGCCACCTTGACTTGAAAGAACCAGGCTGATGGACGAAAGAACTATACAGACGCCAGAAAAAGACTGGATTAATGTGTGAGAGATAAAAACAAATCTGTACTGATGCCAATGTACTTGAGATATGGTTGAACACAGACAGATGGTTTTGGTTCTTGATAGTGCTGGTCCTGGCATTGCCAGGTCACTTATCTACGGGACATGTTTATCTGGGTGTGTAACCTGTTTAATTCAGCGCCAACATGGTCAAATTGATTGGTTTGGGTTTTTTAATCAGGATGGCTGATTCAAAGGCCGCACAATGAATGCTGTTGGCATTATATAGACACATTTTGTTTTACTGAAATTATGAGCAACACATTGATTGGCCCACAATAAAAGCCATATAAAGCTTGCAGAGACACCTGATTTATGACTGCGGGGCTGCACCTTGTAATCCTTGTGAAAGGACAACCTCTTAAATTATTTTTCAAACAAAATATAAGACTAAGGGTGCAGCTCATAATGTGTGTAAAGTCTTTCTCATAAATCATAGGATCAAAGGATTTAAACTTGGGCAGGAGGTGAAACTTTGCTTTAGCAACACCAGAAAACAGCAACCCCATGAATTACTGCATCACCAGTGATGCAGCCTAGAGGAGAAAAAAGCAAATAGAAGACAATAGCAAAGATTCAGATACGCAAGTCCAGGTATCTGTGACTGCAGGTAAGAGTGGGTACAATTGAGCTATCTGCCGGATATAGGAAACATCTGCCTTCTGCAGCCACCAACGTGAGGCACAGTATACTATAATGGGACTTTCCTTCAACCTGTCTTTCAAGCATTGTCATTCACAAAGCAGGTCATTGTTATAATCACAGGTAACGATCATGGAACACTCAGCCAAAGAGTGGAACCAATGATCCAAACTGGATAAAATGTACAGCAAACTAAATATAATAATGCATGCAAACTGACATGTTTTTGTTGACCTAGTATAGTACTAGATATCATTTTTTTAAACTTACAGTAAAATATGGAGTTGCTATAACATGTGGTTCTTTAAACCTGCACATGTAATACCTACAGAGCGAATGGGAGTGCACAACAGGAAAAATGAATGGAATTATTTAAATAACTTTGACCCCTTAAAAACGACGTAGCAAAAGTAACAGGAAATTATTTGTTAGTAGGACGATATAAAGCAAAAATCTTCCACCATAGCCTGAAAGTGGTTATAGCAAAAAAAAATACATTCTGCTGTGCATTTCTATTCATTGTGCAGGTCTCCAGTGAGCAGTTTGTAAAGAAACGTGATATCGCAAACATGTATTTTCATTTTAAACCATGACACCTGGTACTAGACTTGGCAAAAGAAAGTTCTGAGTTTGCTTGCCTTGTCTTTCAGGAAATCTGTTACACTCAAGCTTCAGGTGGTCATTTCACCTCGGCAATGTCTTTGGGTCAAGTATCTGAATGTCAGTAATTCGGGAAAGCAGCTGGTCCTGATTGTGTGGGTACAGTTTCACTCTACAGGTGAAATCTCCATGAAAGCGCAAGACAATCTGTAAGCAAACAAAGGTTTTTAAAATGTAATGTAGAACCAGATATTACATTCTTAAATGAAATTATATGTTTACTAAAAACTATACTAACGAGCCCTACATAGTGAATAAATGTCCACAGTGTGGAACATTAATGGAATTATTTTATTTTATTTATTTTTTTACCAGTGATCTCTCAGCTACATACATGAGTTGGTTTCCACACTTATTTGACACCCTCAAAAGAGAAACACTGTTCCTTGCTCAACATGCTTTTGGTTTTTAAATACAATGCTGGCTATATTTAGCAGGGAGGGTTAACACAATCTTAGTGAAATGTTAATTGAATCTCAAAATACTTGAATCCAGTTGGGAAGTTCACTTGTTCATAAAGCATCCTCAGTTTTCCTGTAGGAAACTAAATATGCATACTACAATGTGCCATCCTCCAGCAACAAGAGACTGGAATGTTGCCAAAGGAAGTTTCCAAAATGTCTAAAAATAACAGGCTTGTTTCATTTTCTGTAACAGAAAACACATCTGACACAATTTCTTGGAAAAGTCACATCTGTCTGGTTTTTATTTTGTTCAGTGGCAACACTGAGGCTAGAATATACATACTCATGAGCATGAAGCATTTCCTGGATCTGGACTGTATTGTTCTTTTCCAATGCAGTTAAAATTTTCAGTTTTGATTACATTATGTTCACATCCTGTTGTTATGCACGCTGACAAAACAAACATATTATTTAGTAATGTAAAATGAGAGGTCCTGTTGACAGACCTCTTAGAACATTTTAAGGAATGTTTTATAAGGACTGTTTTTAAAGAGTGTTTACAAACATTCTCTAAAAGTTTTAAAATGTATTAAAAAATGCCCTTAGCAAAGCATTTGTTTATAAACACAGTTAGAACTTTTGTGAACAGAGCACTTGATTTTATAGATGTTTGAGTTTTGTTTTATGGTCCCAAAGTTGAGATATTTGAGACAGGAATGTTACACTGTTTGCCAGTCGTTAGACATTGTGTCTGTGAGCATTGCTTTTAAATCCAGTTTTTAATGTTGCCTTGTTGTAGGGCAGACTTGGAGAAAGATTGACTGCAGTCAAATTGTTTTCCTAGATAAAGGGTATTCAGTCCAATAATGCACAGATGGTTTCTGTAACTGGTGACTCAAATTTAGCAGTTGTCGGCAAATATAGACCTCATCTGCTTCATTTAAACTGCTTTACATTGTTCTTGTAATACTGGAAGAATAACATATTTAATAAAGGACCAAGAACGATTATGGTAAAAGTATAGCAAAGTGTAGTATAGCACTGAGAAAGTACGGTAAAACACGAGGAAGCAGGACAAAGCAGGCAGGAAAAGCAAAGCACAATACAAAAAAAAAAATTTTAAAAACTTGGCAAACCATGGTAGACTATTGTCGATGCATAGTACATTGTAACCATGGCAAAAACATAGTAACTGCAATACTGCAGGGCTTAGGTGGGTCAGCCCACGTGTACCAAATTCTGGGGGCGGTGTTTCTTCCATTTGTGGTCAATGGTACTGTGACAATGTTGCCTCGCCCCTGGGTGTATTTTTTGTATGTTCTGTGTAGTGTGTTAATGTTGGTGTATAGTCATTGGTACATGGGATGTAATATGGGGTATGCGCACAAGTGTTTAAAATGTATCTTTGTATTTAGGCACGAAGATTGCACAGCACTTCACTTGCAGGTAAAATGTATTAAAATGTGAGCACAGGGAATTGCACTTTATTAATTCACGTGCAGTCGTACCAAGGCTCCAATTGAATGATTGTTTAGCAATCGAGTCTCGGTACAGCTGCATAAAAGTAGCATGTTTTCACACACTCAGGGTTGTGTGTTCAGTGAGTGGAGAATGAGATTGGAGACGGAGGTAACAATAACAGTATGAGTTAAAGTAAGAACTTCTCGCCCTGTTTGTCTGTGTAGTCCGTTTTGTTTGTCTTTATTTTGGCTAAAGTGCAGTGTCCTGTGTTGTGTTTGTCTTACAACCTTTTATTTTCTGCCTGTTCATTTATTAAAAGCTTCACCAAAAACTCCACCTTTCTGTTTATTTTGTGTTGGTTCCTGTCTCTGGTCTGACATCACCCACTGCAGCCATCTTTGTGACAGGTACATAAACTGCATCCATACAAAAGAAGGCTATGTAACTCATGCTCCACGTGGTAAAAACAGATCTGAAACTTGCAAAACTTCACATTTTTTAAAGTTTGTTTCAAGGGTTTTTCACTAGAAAACAATTAGTTGAGGACGGTAAGCCATTCACGAAAGGGGATGAATTTATACAGCAGCTTACTGTGCATTGAGTTCACAGTGCAATCTCTTGGAAGAAATTGCAGTCTTATAAATATAGAAGAGGGGGGGTTTTTAGGTTTGTGCTAATTTGCGCAGTAACCCTAACTAAACCACATGTTGATTATTATTTCTATGCATCCTATTAAGATCTGATGCAGTTTTCAGGAATGAAAACCCTCTACCCTACTGAAAACAAACAAACAACAAAAAAAAAAAACAACTCTTGATTTTCACAAGTGATAATTACTGTAAAACAAGTCATTAGGCGCCAATCACGGCAGTTGGTTGATTGGGGGGGTGGATAACAGAGCTTTCTGTAAAGGGTTATCCATAAGCAAACAATATAAAGCAAATGGTTTATAACAAGGTGTAATTAGATGAAAGCATGAGTAGGTATAGACCATCTGTCTAAATGAAAAACAAGACACTGTTACAGCTGTGATTCACCCATAACTGTATACAGTTTTAAATATCTACTTAACAAAATATGAAAAGCATATTATTTGTATCTGCCTTTGAGGTCAGAACACCTATGTGTTTTTGGACTACCTCCAGCTGTGTAATGGAAAAATCTGTGTCTGCGCTGTACAAGGCACACCCGTATCAGATACATAGGCAGACTATTTAAACTTGTTTTAAACGGCTTTCTTATTTGTTTTGTTTTTTTTAAAACCACAAACAGTTTTGTTATCAGTTGTTTTTAATAGGCTATATATTTTTCAAACACATTCTGAAGCACATATGGGTATTGTGGAACCAAGCCATCATTTGTGGAGTGTTATTCCACCCCTCATGCTGTGCAACTACCACCTGTTCTGGGCTTTGGGGGTTGACTTGGGTGTTTTTTTATCTATGCATTGAACAATGCTGGCAGAATTTCACTGCGATGTTGAGGGGGGAGGGTACCAGAATATATTGACACTAAGGATGAATGAAGCCAGATGGCTACCATTGTACTCAATAACCTTATTCTTGCCAATATTCCACAGCCTCCTCCCACAGTTCACCTTTCAATGTCCCCCTGAATTTGGCTTATTTCCTTAAGCCCCACCTCTCAGCATTGCTTTCACTGTAGGAGGTCTACTGACTCTCCTCTCCTCCTGGAATTCTGCCTAGAACCCTTACAGACCTGCTGTACACTGCTCCTCCCACAGTGAACAGAGGAGGGCTACACCTTCCTGTGTTCCACAATGCCAGCCGTAGGTATGGTATATTAGAGTCAGGGCTGGGGAAGCTACTTTGAAAAAGTAGCTAGCTAAAGTTAAAAGCTACTTCTAAAAAGAGTAGCTAGATACACCACAAGCTATTCGGACAAAAAAAGTAGCTAGCTACACTTAAAGCTACTTTTCCACTAAGGAAAAGATACTATGGTTTTAACATATTTATTAGCTGTACTTTAGAACTGTGATGTTTTGGCTGATACTATGGCTATCATTATGACATTGACTTACAGGTTCACATGCTGCAATCCACTGAAGAACGAATCTGTTTCCTTAACCCAGATCCTTTTATACACATAACCATTATGGCATATATATATATATATATATATATATATATATATATATATATATATATATATATATATATATATATATATATATATATATATAACAGTGATTATTATTTCTAGAAAATAAAGATCGTCTCATGTAATCCTCAATTTCAAGTTTAACACTAAAACTGTTCTCGTTGCATTTGGCACGTCATCAGATAAAGCAATAACAAGAATTGTACTCCAAGCCGCTAGAAAATGTGTACTTTTTCACCACGGGAGATAGCAGAGACACCGAGTAGTGATATTAATTCGAATAAATAATTACATATTTAAACAGCTCCATCTTCGTACTGTGATGTCCTGTTTTTTTTTTTTTTTTTGAGAAGAAAAAAAAAATTCAGTCAAACTAAGCTGTCCGATTAAATACTTCTTGAAAGTTATGTTTATGTTATGACTTTATTCTCCCTCTGTCATTTTCTCCGTGATTTTGACAGTGACTGCTCCGTGATTTATGTTCAAATTTTCCGTGACAAACTCCTAGCCCTATTGATAGCCCAGCCTACCAAACTATACAGAGAACACACAAACAGGAAGTATGACAGTTGTCCACAGTGCTCAGTAATGAACATATTCGGGGGCAACAGAGTTAACGAAACAGTTTATGTTTCTGCTGAAAAAAGACGACGACAAAAGTAGCGGCTGAATAGCGGTAGTGGCAACTACATTACACTACATAACAACTAGCTCGCCACTGTAAAAGCTACTGTAACATACAAGTAACTCGCTGCAGCAAAGCTACACAAAAAAGGTAACTCGCTACAGTAACGTCGTTACTATCAGCTCGCTACTCCCCAGCACTGATTAGAGTTACAGGATACCAATGAGTGAGCCTGAGGGAAAAATATACTCCTGACACAAGTTGTTGAACTAAAACCTCGAGCAGGTTGTTTTTTGTTTTTGTTTTCCACTCATGGTTTCGTCTGAAGTTGTTTGTTGTTGATGATATATTTTTTTATTTTCAAGTCTTCATTGCCTCCGTCACATTCAGACTTGAAATTAATTGCTTATTCCAATGTTATCTTAACTGCATAAAAACAATGAATAAGCGATATAAAATCCATTTGTACTCACTCATACCCCCATTGTAGATGGTTTTTTTTTTTTTTTTTTTTTTTTTTTTTTTTTTTGACATACCAGTATTTACATTTCAAAACCAAAAGATTTTGGGTAACATATGTAAATCTTTATTACAGAATATTTACGATTTACAGCAGGCACAAGACAAACACATATCCTTAAAGTATACAAGCAGAACAGGCACAAGGTAGCGTACGGTTCTGTTCGTTGTTCATTCGCACTGTGCCACTTCCTTAACTGCACTGGAAGATCGTGCCATGTTTAAAAATCCATTTCGGGATTTCCTAGCGCTTGCTTTTGTTAGTCTGTGAATAACCACTCGGTCCCGTACTGTACTCCATTACGGATTTTGTGTACTATTTCTTAAGTTTCACTTCTGAGTGTGTGCGAGGTTTGGTTCTTTGTTTGCTTGTCTATCCGCGGCGTGGCGTGCGCCTCAAGTAAAGCATCCGGGGCAGACCTAAACTAAACAACCGCACGCATTTTCCCGCGATTACTCCAGTTTAACCTTACTGACTTGAAGGTATATTGGAAAGATGTCTGTGGGGTATGAATCCGGGTTTTCGAGCGAAGAGGTGTTGAATGTGCGTTACCCTCTGCACAGAGCCTGTAGGGACGGGGATATCGGCGCGCTCTGCTCTCTCCTCCAGCACTCCGCCAGCAAAACGGACCTCGCCACCGAAGATTCCTTCTACGGCTGGACGCCAATACACTGGGCAGCGCATTTCGGAAAGGTACATTTCAACCATTACCAATTAAATAAACTACAAGTACATAATTAGAGAGTGGGTGTCTTTAGATAACAGTAAACGGTTATTTTAGCCGGCTTAGTATAAACCGCCATTATAGAATCACAATTATTAGATTGAATGTAACTGATTTTTTTTTTAATTCTACAGGTAAATACAGATGTGTACGTTATATTTTTTCATAATGGTAATAATAAAGTCAACTTTTTTTTTTTTTTAATTTTCGTTACTGGTAACTAAGCAGTTTACATTTGATACTGTCAGTGTATATATAAAGTTTACTGTACACTCACGTGTGCTACCGTAACTAAATAACAACATAGCGGTAGATTATAACGGTAGCCGGGTAGCTTATCGTACTGATATCTTACCCGTTTAAAGGATACATAGACTTTTCAAAATGGCCAGCTTTGCTGATGTTTAACAAATGTCGTCTATCAACATTTAGGTTTTGAAACATCCCCTAATATTTCTGATCATAAATAAAGCATTTTCAAGCTGAATGTGAACGTATTGGCCACAATGGTGCTGAAGCTAGTGTAAATGTTTTTTATTTTATTGGTAGTAGCGTTTTTTAAAATACATTTAGGTAAGTATGACAATGTAGGTTTCCGAATGCACAGTATAAAAAGAATTGCAGTCTGGAGGCAGAGCCAAGCTTTCTGGCGTGGTTCTGTTTGTATTGGTTACTCAAATCAACCAATGCAGAGAAAGGCGCCAACTCAAATCTTAAACAGGAACAAAGACGAGGAATCAGATTGGCTGTGCCCGGCACCGAACTCGCGTAGTAATTTGATATTCACAACTGAGTAATTGAGTGTAACACACAGTAACAACATTTTCTTAAATTCTTCTGCACTAATTAATGTTACAGGGTTGACTCGAAACGCGACAAACCAACCAACCTGTCTGTCTGTCTGCATTATATAAAGTTACTAATAAACGGACCCAAGAGTAAACCAAATTAGAAATATTTATAAAATTGTCATTTTGTCCTGCTGCAAATGACCTGCTACGGTAATGCAAACCTCACTGTACTTGAGCTTTATAAAAAAAAATATATATATATATATATATATATATATATAATATATATATATATATATATATATATATATATATATATATATATATATATATATATATATATATGTATATACATATGTGGGTAGCTGCATTGGTTTATTAGAGCAGGCAGTTTCAGTACCCGTTCTGCAGGTGCTGCCAGATTTCTAGGGCAACTTTATTTAATTTGAAAACAAGACACACAAAGAAGCATTTCTTCTGCTTGAGTCATAAGTAGAATTATGTTGATGTGCTGGGTAATCTCCTAGATTGTGATTAGTCACAGCTAGAGGAGCAATCAAACATAAATTACGTATTTCAAATTAAATATGTACCCCATTTATTCCTGAAACTTATTTCAAACCATTATTTTTAAATGTATTATGTAATATGGTGGATCCCCCTGTTTATCCTTTCACTGCTCTCTTGTAATTTGTTTACTGATAATTTATTTCATTAAATACTGTACATGTTACACTGTGTTACACTGCCTGTTTCTCGGGGGCTACACGTTAAGATTAACCCAAACAAACCTTGTATGCATTATAAAAGGGGAGCACTAAGGCAAATATGATAATCCACCACTTTAACAAAACCATTGGACAATTTCAACAGCATTAAAGATCAGTCTTACAACGACCTTCACATTTCAGGTTTGTTTCAATAGTATTCATAAATTTATATTGTTTTGGTTCCCTTTATTTCCCTTAAGTTAACTTCTTGTAAAAGACAGACTGTGGTATTATCTGCAAGGATTTGCAAGTTCTAAAAGTGGTTTAGCACCTGCCAAAAGTCATCTTCCTTCCTTTGTTTTTGGCATCTATACAAATCTGTTACTGTTATGCTGATTGATAGTACTACAGTGTGTGGGTTTATGCTTGGATGTGAATCACAAATATATTACAGTACACTATTGAAACCAGCTTTTCAGTGAATTGTAAGTGAGGAAGCCCAGTTGTACAAGACTGAACTGACTGAACTGGCCAAGCTGGCTAGACAGGTGGCATGAGTTAATCATTTCTTGTTGAGCAGAGTGCCAGTTAACGGACAGTGCAGCCAGGATTAAGCATATAGGAATGTTGTGTGGTTAATTTGACGTCTGCCTGGCTCAAGCTGAAGCGTTCATCTGTTTCTTCTCCTGGCTTTTCCCTGTGTGCTAGTCCTCTGTTTATGTGCCATGTTGTATAGATTGGATCACTTGTGCTACTTTGGCAAGTATAATTCATACTGATTGGTGCTGTGCTAGAGGAGGCATTTCATGTACTTGTCTACAGCTGAAGCCAATAATTCATTCTTATAGGATTTTGTGGGGAAGAGTGGTATTAAAGGAAGCTGTCTTTATTTTATCAAGAAGTAGAGTAACAATGCCTTCATACATCCAAGATAATAATGCTATTTTCCATATTGATTTGTGACATTATAGGCTTTACAAAGCGCTTCTGCACAGCTGATATTCTATACTTGGCCCATTCCATAGAAGTGTAAAGTCGCCAGTATCATACTACTGGAAAGCCCTAGACTTTAGAACTTGCGTGTATTAGGATAGAGATTTCAGTTTAAGAGACATACCGTTTTCATAGAACTGCCCAGGTCACACACAGTATCTGTTGGGAAAACAAAAACAGCTAACAAAAAAAATGTTTATCAAAATGTAACTTTTCACCCTTTGTTGCTTTTAACTCTGTTGTTGAAGTCTTGTTAGTTGCTGTCTGCCCATTGTCATTCAAGGGCTCTGTGTCGGGACCCAGTTGTTAAAATGCTGGTCTTCTGTGTTGGCTCATGTTTTCAATGGTGTTGCCTGATGTTTGATTCCCTCCTAATTGTTATTCCAATCAGCTTTTTCAATTGCTCTTGGCAATGCCCTGCAGTTGCTCTGGTAATAAACAGTACTGGTTAATGAATATGTGAATGACTCACAATACAGCGTTGTATACTACAATTTATAGTTTCAACCCAGGAGTCTCACTCTCATTGTGTCAAACTGTTTACTGAACATCTTATCTACTGGTAAATTGCACTTGTAAAAGTACTACTTTTTCTGAATGTAAATAATGATTTTATGTTAAGCTTGTATTGCACAAGAACACCTTGTTTTTCTTTTTCTCTTCTAAAAATATCCAGAAATGATATATTCCCTGATACTCCCCTGTAGCCGAGTGCAGACCTGTTAACCTTGTCCCATGCTCTTTATTTTAAAGATAGAGTGCGTGATCCGCTTGGTGCAGGTGGGGAGTGGAATAAATGCCACAACAACCCGGTTTGCCCAAACACCTGCCCATATCGCTGCTTTCGGTGGCCATCCAGACTGCCTAATGTGGCTGCTACAAGGCGGAGCTGACATTAACCGTCAGGTAAGTGCAGATTTGAAGGGACATGCAGCACATTTAAGATTTGGTTCCCAGCACAATTAACTAGTGGAGTGCTTTGTTAGAGTTTTTATTTAGAAGTAATATCGTACACAGTGCTGTACGATACAGGCTGCTGTCCGAGATACAAGAGGTCAGAGTGGCTACCCCAAACCTTTAGTGTATGAAAAGATGTCTGCATCACATTTGAAATCACAGTGATGAAGGCAGCATGATTAACCATTTGTAGCTATAACCGCTGGTTGCTTTGGGATTTGTTTCTTAGTTTTACTTTACTTTTTCTGTCTCTGGCTGATAGATGGTAAGTGACAATCACTGAGGTTAGTCAATCCAATTAAAAAGGATCAACCTGGCATTGAAGACAGACAAGTTCAATAGATACATAATGGTACTTTTCCAGGCATGCAGTTTAACCCCAGTGCTTAGCCATGGGAAAATTCAAGGATTACTAAAAGAGAAAAGCCTATTTGGCATTTACTCATGGGGATCATGTGCAAGACTAATGATCTCCTGCTACTCTGCACCTGTTAATAATGTAACTGCTGCATATTGCAACACATTCTCAGTACCTGGACCAGATTTTTCTCCCATGTTACTCAGTTTTCTGCCAGATATCCTTGCATACAAAATACTTTTTCATTCAATGTTGGGTATTGCATGCGGTCTCAAGTTTACCATTTTGGGAAGCCAGACTTTTTCATTCTGAATCCGGCTTTCAGTATTGAGCACCCCTAATTTTATATACGGTATGATGGTCACTGGTGATTTTGTGATACAACCATCTGAAATGTCTTGATACTACAAGCAATGATGGTACTTTTCAATTAAATCCACAAAACATCCCTCATGCCATCTGCTGTACACCACACTGTCTAATACTGAATTTGTAAAATGCATATCTGGTAATCGGTCTGCATTTATGTGCTAAGTTCGGGTGACTATGTACTGTACAGAATCCCCTAAAGTAAGCTTTGGTTGGTTCTGAGTGACTTGCGTATTAAAACAATGACCCAGGCGGTCACATAAGGCGTCACGTCCAGGAATCATTCCAGTCTAGGGCAGATATATGTAGAACAGAGTTAATCCACAAAACATCCACTGAGGAGTGACTGGCTGCCTTTTTTTTTTTTGTTTTCTTTGCAGGATTACGTAGGTGAAACACCAATCCATAAGGCAGCTCGGTCTGGGAGCATGGATTGTGTCAATGCTCTTTTATTGCAAGGAGCAAAAGCACAGTAAGTTCATGTACATAAGCTATATGTAGAAATATTGATCCCCATTACTTTTGTTGTTATTAGAAATAATTGTTAACATTATTATTACTATTAGTAGTATTGGTATTATTCTAGACTACATGTACAAATTAATATAAAGTATACTGGTATTTTAATTTTTATGTATAGATATATTTTGTTTGCATGAATCTGTATAGTTTTAAGAAATATTTTTTGTATAGATGTTATGTTTTGTTTAAATTAAGCTATTACTCAGGAAAATGCACATTTCTTCCTTTGTACAAAATAACTGAAAGTGTACAGATTTTCGACCAGAAAATACACAATCAATAAACACTAAATGTAACCTTTTAACTTTTTTTTTTTTGATTTCATGTTTGAAAAAGGTGATCCATAATTCACAACTTGGCATACAGGCTAATTTCACTATAACAAACCCTCCTGGGACCTGGAGAAATGTTTGTTATATCAGGGTGTTCACTGTAATAGGGTGTGGCATTTTGCTGCATCCGAATAATGACAAAACGGCAAATTTCAATTGAACGTCAATATATAGTACTTTTATGAAGATTCTTTTACACTGATCAACATTTAAATGGTATTGTGGCAAGGTACTCATGTCACATGTGTGGGTAACTGCATTGCAAGACAGAGACATGGGAGTTGGAGTTGAAACACAAAACAAAGTAAACACACAGAGGACACATACGGAAGACAGGCAGGCAGCAAGTCTCAAACGAGCGCCCATCTGTAAACAATCATTTGATCAAACATTTCAAATCCAACAAGCACATAAAACTGACCCATTTCCACATATAAATTACACCAACATTAATTTCCCCCTGTGCATGGCAATTGCCCTGCTACAGGTATGATTAAAAGAAAACTGAAGAAATTAAAAAGGAAAGTGTACAATTACATGCTGAATACAGTAATTGCATTTCTTTTCTCTTGAAAAAACTATCCAGTGTAGATTACTTCACGCCTGTTGCCTGGTAGCAGTTTGTGTGAAGATGACGGGCAGGCATGATTGCATTCGTCATGCATGATTCGTACTACAATAGGTAATCTTTGAATTAGCGTTATCTTTGAATTAATCAACCATGGTCTTTGTTTTCACTGAGAGAATAACACACTTGACACTGGAGAAAGTTCAGTGTCAGTCAGTACTGAGATCGTTGCATCCGTGTTGATCCTGTACATGATCGTTCTAATAGGGCTAATTTGCATTGAAAAAATCGGTTCTTGCTGTTGGGATCGTTAAACAGATGTTCGTTATAAGAAGGGTTCATTATAGTGAAGTTAGCCTGAATTTAATTAAATATGTAAATACACAAAAAACAGGAACTCATGAACAAAACACAAATGGGTGAGATCATCTTTTCATCTAAGGTTTAATTAAAGCAATTATAATACAACACACTATTTCAAGGTTTTGTTTGTAAAACCATCTCAGTTAAAACTATATACTGTAAAGCTTCCTTAGTATTAGTTAAAATGGTTTAATTGACATTTCACACATGAATGTACAATACGCATCCAAATATAATTCAGATTTATATCTGTGCCAATAAATGGCATGCTATTTTACTCAACTTGTGTTACTAAAAACTCCTTTCTTAAACTATAGCAAAGGCTTGTTTAATAAACTCATAATAGATCCTCCAGATCACGTATAACATTTATTTAATATGGAAGAAAAAATCAAATGATGAAATGTGCATTTTGTTCAAACTGAAGCTCACATTTTCATGTCCGTTATACCTCTTCTGGACACACCAGTAATACTGCAAGTAAAGTACAGCATGCCAAAGTATTTTATATGATCTAAACATGTTTCCTTTTACAGCTTTAGTCATCTTCCTAACCTAAATGACAAAGGCCATTTAAGTGAAAATTCATGAACTGGTAAATAGCAGTTCACTAAAAAGCCCAAACTTTATTGTTGAAAACCACACCATTAATCCCTTGAAACCAAGATTGTGGGTAAATCATGTTACACAAGGGCAAACATGTTACCAGTCTTTTGTCCTTCGTGCAGAATGTGGGATATTCTGTATGAATGAGAAAAACTCTAACATGACTTTTTTCTTTTTACCTTTTATGTTGAAAGTAGCTATATATAACAATGTAGCATATATCAAATGAACACTTTCGTTTAACTCTTAACGTAGAAAGAATTGTGCTGGAATTAGTTGCTCTGCTACTGATCTTCAGTCAGTTGTGCTGTATGCCAAAGTACTTCAAAGGGATTTTTCTAAAAAATGATTCATACTGAAGCTGAAGGTTACATTAGTTGTTCTTGGATGTTCAGCTGAAATACACAACCAGCCTTGACGAAACAGCATCAACAGACAAGATCTTTTATAATTAAGTTTCAATGCTTGCTGCACAACTTAAGTAGATAAATGTAATCTTAAATCGGCAGAAATGTAATCTTGTCTGAACCTGCTTTTATATTACTTGAAACAAACACCAGCAATAGGTTGTTATCTTCTTTCAGCTAAGAATGCTGGTTTAGAACAGGTTTGTGGGGGCTTACCCTTATGGATGCCCATGTGTACTGATGAGCCTTCTCATTGACATGTGGTCATTCCGTTCACTACATTGACTGGTTAATATTTTGCAACACTTGATCAGCCAAGTGGCAAACCTTCAGTAGCGCATTTATTTAGAGTAGTTTGCAGAAGTATTCATCTCCCTGCCAAGTTTTCACATTTTTCTGCCACCTGAGCGTACTCCACAACGCTTTCAAATTAGACTTTACATCCACAATCTACACAAACTACTCCACATTGATGAAATTAAAAAATGCATATAGAATATAAATAAGTAAGATTTACAGAGAAGAACATATTAATCTCAGTTGCATAAGTATTCAACCCCTTTGCTACTGCATCCTAAATCAGCTTGGGTGCAAATGATTTGTTTGAAAGATCACAAAATTTGTGAAATGGTTTCAGCCTGTGTGTACTTAAAGTGGTTTAAGTTGTACGTAATTTCAATTTCAACATTCAAGCTGCAACTCACATAGTGATCCAACAAAGCAACCATGAAGAACATTGAGCTTTTGAAACAAGTCAGGGATAAAGTGGTAGAGGCACAGAGCAGGAGAAGGGTACAAGAACATTTCAAAGTCGCTGATTATCCCTCTCAGCACAGTGAAGTCCTTCATTAAGAAATGGAAGATGCATCATACCACCCAGACACTACCCAGATCAGGTCGCTCTCCCAAACTTAGGATCAGGGCAAGGAGGAAACTGGTTCAGGATGTCACTCTGAAGCCAACAATGACCTTGAGAGATCTGCAAAGTTCTGTGTCTGAGAAGGGATTCAGTGTTCACACATCAACAGTAAGCCGGTCCCTACACAAGGCTGGCCTGTATGGATGGGTGGCAAGAAATAAGCCATTACTCAAAAAGCCTCATCTTAAAGCACTATGGAGTTTGTGAAAAAGCATGTAGATGATACTGCAGACATCTGGAAAAAAGGTTTTGTGGTCAGACGAGACAAAAATTTTACTTTTCTGTCTAAGTTCAACTGCAATCCCATCTGTCAAGCATAGTGGTGGCAGCTTCATGTTATTGGGATGCTTCTCTTCAGTAGGGACTGGGAAGCTTGTCAGGATAGAGGGGAGAATGGATGGTACAAAATACAGGTGAATCCTTCAGGAAAACTTATTTGAATCAGCCAAAACTCTGAAACTGGGGAGGAAATTCACATTTCAGCAGGACAATGACCTGAAGCTCAAAGTCACACTGAAGTGGTTGAAGAAGAAGAGAATTAATGTTCTTGAGTGGTCCAGTCAAAGTCCTGATCAAAAATGTATGGCAAGACTTGAAGATTGCAGTCCACTGACGATCCCCAACAAACTAGAACCAGAACTGGAGCAATTTTCCTGTGAAGAATGGGCAAAAATTTCACCATCCTACTGTGCAAAGCTAGTAGAGACCAATCCAAAAGACTCATAGCAGTAATTGCTGCAAAGGGTGCTTCTACCAAATACTGACTTAAGGGGATGAATACTTATGCAACCAGTACATTTCATTTTGTACATTTTCTTTGCAGGTTTTGCTGACATTTAATCTCCTCCTCGTATAACAGTGTTCAGTTTAACCACTAAAGCTTTGAATTAAAAAAAAAAAAAAAAAAAAAAAAAAAAGTTTGTTTGAAAAACTGCATATATTTGTAATTCTGCAAAATGTGACAGTATTGGTAGGGGGTGAATACTTCTGCAAACCACTGTATATATATCTCACTAAATTCAAGGTTTTTCAAACATTGAATATCTAACAATAAAACACTATTCAGCTTTGCAGTCTTTTTTCTGCAGTGGGTTAAACACACATGACATGTAGTGTCAGTACTTTAAGGTGTATTGTCCCAATTAGTGTTTTATAGAATGGGACATTGCTGTACCTGAGCATTGTGCTGTTTCTGTAAAATATTGACTTAACAAGGTTGCAAATAGTGGCAAGTGAAGAGTTCAAAGCTGATTCATCCATAACTATTAAATAAATGGTAGGAAATGTATATATATATATATATATATATATATATATATATATATATATATATATATATATATATATTAGTGCCATGAAAAAGTATTTGCCCCCTGTCTCATTTTCTGCATTTCTGAACATTTTTCACATTGAATTTGGTCAGATCTTTTTGTTGGTTGTAGTAGTATATAGAGGGAGTCTGAGAGAAAAAATGACACCAAAGTTTGGTGTGCAAGGTAATCAAACATGCAATCTTCAGGTGTGAAAACCCCCTAATTAACTCAACCCAGTTAAAGGGATAGTTAGGGTCAGCCGTTTGAATACTTTGGCTGACAATCAGGCCTGATTTGGGCCAGCCCTGCCCAATATAAATCTGACGAACTTTGTCCCTTACCATCGCAGTGTAGTTGTCAGCACACAGGTTCTAGAGGCACATCATGCCACGATCAAAAGAAATTCCTGAAGACCTCCGGAAAAAGAGTTGTTGATCCCTGTCCGTTTAGAAAGGGTTACATAGCCATTTCTAAGGCTCTTGGGCTCTACCAAACCACAGTCAGAGCCAAATGGGCCAAATTGAGAAAGTTTGAGACAGTAGTGAATCTTCCCAGGAGTGGATGTCCTGCCAAAATCTCTCCAAGAGCAAGGCGTAAAATCATCCAGGAAATCACAAAGAACCTTAGAACAACATCCAGGGATCTGCAGGCCTCTCTTGCTTCGGCTAAGGTCAGTGTTCATGACTCCACCATCAGAAAGACACTGGGCAAAAATGGGATTCATGACAGAGTAGCAAGGCGGAAACCACTGCTCACTAAGAAGAACTTGTTTGCCAAAAAGCACCTGGATGATCCTCAAGAGTTCTGCAACAATGTTCTATGGACAGATGAGTCAAAAGTAGAACTTTTTGGCCAGCATGGACCCTGTTATGTCTGGCAAAAACCAAACCCTGCCTCATACCAGCGGTAAAGCATGGTGATGGTAGTGTCATGATTTGGGGATGCTTTGCTGCATCAGGACCTGGACGACTTGCCATCATTGAATGAACCATGAATTCTGCTCTGTATCAGAGAATTTTACAGGCGATTGTCAGGCCATCCATCTGTGAGCTGAAGCTGAAGCGCAGCTGGTGTATTCAGGAAGACAATGATCCGAAACACACAAGCAAGTCTAAATCAGAATTGTTGAAGAACAAGAAATTTAAAGTTTTGGAATGGCCTAGTCAAAGTCAAGACTTAAACCCCATTGAGATGTTGTGACAGGACCTGAAACGAGCAGTTTATGCTCGAAAACCCACAAATGTCACTGAGTTGAAGGAGTAGGCCAAAATTCCTCCACAGTGTTGTGAGAGACTGATCAATAACTACAGGTAGCATTTGGTTGTAGTTATTGCTGCTAAAGGTGGCGTAACCAGTTACTGAGTCTAAGGGGGTGATTACTTTTTCATACGGGGGCATTGGGTGTTGCATAACTTTTGTTAATAAATAAATAAATGAAATAAGTATCAAAGTGTTGTGTTATTTGTTCACTCAGGGTCCCTTTTATCTAAGATTAGATTTTGGTTGAAGATCTAATAAGTTTCAGTGCCAAAAAATGCAGAAAATCAGACAGGGCAAATACTTTTTCATGGCTCCACACACACACACACACATATTATTCTATATCAGATATATAAATATATAATATATATATATATATATATATATATATATTTAAAACTGATTTCCCAAAATAATAAATTGCAGTCATTTATTTGGATTGACAGACATAACCTTAAAAGATTAAATACAATGTCAAGGATGTATTTTCTCTGTTGTATTTTGGCTACAGCACAAATAAAGACAGCTTATCTTTTGAGCAACCAGTGACATGTCTTGCATGGTAAGAGTTAAAGGAATAAAAAAAAAAGATCTAGGCACTTTTACTGCTTTACTGCACTGAATCATCGCTTTACATTTATACATGGGGTGTCTTAAGTATTCTCAGAATGTATGCATTATACTGCAAATTGAAACTTTGCTGGGACAATAATGTTTATCAGCTAAATATTGTTACCAGCATATTCCATTTACAAATTGTGCAAACTTCACTACAAACCCATCAACGTTTTTGGAAGTTCATTACTTTCTCGCTATGGTGTCTACAAGATGGATGTTATGGATGTCAAGATTGGACACAAAGTATGAATCATCCCATGCTTAGTTCAAACTTTGTGTTTTTATTATATCCTTTTTATGTTGGGGGGGGGGGGGTTGTTGGTGAGCCTTGGGACACTGAAAACATACCACATCAGTCGACATTGAGATGTCTCGGAAGACGATAAGTTGCTCTGCAGACGGGAAACATTTTAAACATGCCTTGATGACAGCATTCTATCCTCTGTCTATTCAGAATGTGAAAATTCAGACATCTATCTTTGATATTGTGCTGCTCAAGATTTGAACATCTTCATGTGAACCCACTGTGCACAATTCCTCAAGGTGGATATGAATAGCTTGCCAGTACCACATGCATGCATGATTTGCCTCATCACACCGATCTGATCCCATCCCAGCAGCCTTCGTATTGTGTGCTGGTCTTGCAAGTCATTCTGGACGCTGCTTTTCCTTGATGCTTGTTCCAGCACATCTGAACTGTTGAAAGCGCTTCTGTAAATTTGGTTTTACTCATGCAGTTAGCCCTTAAACAACTGTCCTGCTCTGGAAAATGTTGGTTGCTGGTTCACCAGCTTTTGTCAAGAATTCTTTGACAGTTCTGTGGTTCATTACATAATATTTGTAGTCTTGGACGACAGCACAGTTGCCTGCCTGCCTTGGCTGATGTCAATATTATTGTATTAGCAAAGCTTCATTTGCCCAAAATGCATGTGTTCTGAGATGTATCCAAACAAATCTTTAAACTCACCCTATTGTTTTTTTTTTCTTTCTCCCACCCTGTACCCCCAATTTGACATTCAAGGTTCAAAGATGTGTCCTGTGGTACTGTGTTTGCAATTAAAGTAATTGGTTATAATGGATTGTTTTTATCTTTATAATCCATCAACACTTTCTTAAAGCACTGTATCCTTTCTGCTATAAAGGTTTTTTATTAGTATATTTATAGGGGTTCTGGTCAGTAGTGAGTGACTGGACTAGATTTATTGTAGAATATTAACATAAAGTGGTGCTTGATTGTCTATTTATAACACTGCATATAGCAAATGTATTTTATATGAATGTTACTGCAGTATTAACCCTTGCTTTAGTTGTTTTTAAGTCACCATTTTCCCATATGAAAGTGACGTAAACACTGCAGAAAGTTCTAAACTGTAAAAACTACACGTGTCAATGTTTTACAGCTACTTAATTCGAATTGACTTGATTTTTTCAAGTAATCCTAGAAAGGGGGAGCATTCCAAATAGAAACTGCTGAAACTGCCACAGGTGCTTCTCCGAAAACGTTACAGTTGTGGCATTGAGTGTTCAGTATCGCTTCCTTTCTGCACACAAGGCATACTGTTGAGGTATTTGTTGCGGTGATTGGTTTTAATGCTAAGCTAGGAATACAGTTATAGAGTCTTTATGTTTTAGATCTGCATGCTTTGCTTACCCTAATGTACAGTATATTTTGTAAACTAACAATAGCAATTTTGAGATCAGATTTTTAACAGAAATAGTAACAGTATCGTTCAGAACTATCTAAGCATGGCTTTAACAGAGCGTATTTCTGAAGGTGATATGTTAGCTGGGTAGGAAGCTCGGTGCATTTAAAAGAAATTCTAATCCTTATTGTATGGCCCAACAATTAAATGTTTCTAATTTCCTAGTCATTCATTTGGGCATTAGTGTTCCTCATCAAATTGAGAATCCTTACATATGTGTACGAACAGTGTATTTTTAAAAATGTGTTGTGCTATGGATGAATCCTTAACTGTCGGCTTAATTAAAGACACTGATTTTGGACTACCTTAAGGTAGTAACTACTCTTGAAAATCAATTGACATTTCTCAATAGACTAAGTACAAAGGCCCTATTCTTAAATAAATGTTAATGAATTGGCAAGAGTCTCAGTCAACCACACTAACTTCAGAACAATCCTTTGTCTTGTTAGCCAAACAGCACTAGTTGCTGCAATGATGTTTTTTTTACTAATACATTTCAGATGCTACAATTAGTTGTGCGTTGGGTTTTGAACAAGAAGCCCTGCCCTTCAATAGTATTTGTATTTATATTGCACATCTTTAACCTGTAGATTTAAACAGTCTCATGCCAAGTGTACTTGTGACTGGCACTTCCCACCCCAGTGTAGAGTATATTTATTGTGTTTTTTCATATTGTATTGCTGGTTTCTTTTTAATGTTCATATTTATATGCCTGAATTGGAAACATTTAATTTTTGAGTGATATGTTTATTAATATTACCTGCCTATAAAAATAAGTATTATTGACTGAATCCATATATATATATATATTACCACAAATTGTTGTATTTCATTATAATGAGGACATTTTGTATAATAATCGTCAATTTATGAATAAGCAAACTGCCTTCTCTGATTAGGAATAGCTACTTGATTTGTTTTATACTATATATGTATATAATTCTATGGGCACTCTGTGTCGATATAGTCATCATTATGTTGTCTGTCCGTTGCCCGTTACAAGCTAAATGTTATCGTTAAAAAACAAAATTCCCTGAACTGCAGTAAACTGATTAAGTGTTTAAAAAAGACATTGTGCAAAATTCACATAAATGTGATCTAGTGAAGTGCTACACATGTAGTAAGCAATGCATGATAATACAAGCCATTAAAATAATTTATTTTTTATTCATCTTTAACCTGATCAAGTTCAACAAATTAAATAAACTGGCTGTTAATCAGTAATATATTCAGTAGGAGAACATTTTGAGAGAATTTTTTCCACAAAAATACCAATTTGCATCACTAACATTATCTTTTCTATTTTCCTGTATTTCCTTTTTCTGGTATGCATCTCTGACCCCAATATAATGATCTGAAGTTAATGTCCACCCTCCCTCTTGTAGTTCTTGTCCTAGTATTTATTGGCGTTGACACCACGCACAAATGATAAGATAATGCATTAAAATATATTGGTTGTGTTGGTTGCTCACTTAGTTTCTTTATTAAAAGCCTAAATAAAATAATGAAATTTTAGCACAATGTAGTGGGTGACATTGTAAAGAACAATTTCTATTCTGAGAAAGTGGTTTGCTTATCAATAAATTCACCTCGGTACACTCTTGCTACTGCAATGGGAAGTGGTTAGTTCAAAGTATGGTGTGTTACATTCTATATGTTTCTGAAACCTGTTTGTCCAAAAGGGGGCTAAATTTCCAAACGTGATAAAGCACTTTAATGACTGTGTGTAAAT
This sequence comes from Polyodon spathula, assembly GCF_017654505.1. Lineage (NCBI taxonomy): Eukaryota > Metazoa > Chordata > Actinopteri > Acipenseriformes > Polyodontidae > Polyodon > Polyodon spathula. The sequence continues at coordinate 38,896,657 of NC_054542.1, read as the reverse complement.
GAGAGAAATTGTCTTTTCTGGTTTAAAGATTAGCTTTTTGTAAAGTTAATTGGCACAGTTTCTGGAGTGCTTGCCCAACTACATTGACAAAAAGTATTACAAGTTCTAGTAACTAGAAAAAGTTCTAATAACATTCTGCAAAAAAGAAACCAAGCACCAGGGCCATTTTCCCATGTTTAAAGAGAGAGACCACCGTATTTGTTAAAGTCATAAATGATAAATAAAGCTTTATGAAGAGGTGTATCCAAATGGACCCCAGAGCAGAAGGTATTGGAATCCAGCCAGAAGACGAAGGAAACTTCTCAGAAGAAGCATGGCCGTCGTTGATGCTCATTGATTTAACATTACGTTTTAGACCACACAACTTGTTTGACGTTGATTTATCTTGTTCCATCTATAAGGGGCTATTATGACCCTGCTTTGGTTTAATCACTTAAAAACTCGTTAGTCTTTGTATTGGTAGCTAATCTACCTTTTTAAAGTTGTTTTAGGTACTACACAAAATCTAGGGGATGCTACAACTGCAATTGAGGAATGTTTAATACTCTTTGATTTGAGCCTTTTGGAAGATCGGTAGTCTTCAAGATCAAGACTCTTTCCAGCTGATTCTGCAGATATTGGACATTCTTTCATCAACACGTGGGTTCTAAACAAAATGCTGTGAGATTTCCGTCCATCAAAGATGCAAAGTCCAGTCCAGTCCATTGAATGTGATTCCAACCCAAACTACCCATTTTGTATACATTTATCTCCATACTTGGAAACACCTTTTCTAATATAACAAATAGTTTGCATGTTTCATAACTTAAGAGTATCATGATCCAATTGACTGGGTCCAGCCTGCATGGTGCAAGGCCCATTCCTTTCTTTGGTAGTGGTTGCATGCTTCTACTGAAGTCTTCACAAAATGACAGGCTAGGATAACAACCATCACCAGATATACATTCCTGTATTCAATTTCATAATTTTTTTGTTGGTAATATTGGAGCAACTGATCTTCAATGCATTTCCATTATTGGTGGTGTCTGGATCACACATCTCAAAGACTGGAAGATCTCATGAAGAGAAAACTACTGTATTATGAATACCTCACAAGAAGATGTAGTACTGTGGTGCTTTTGCTGTGGTACATGGATATCCTTATACCTTTGTCAGCCTTGATTGACTGGATATTTGTTATACTATTTACCAAAAGGGGGGGAAAATGATGGGATCTTGGACACAGGTTTCAGGCATTTTTATTGGTAATTGTCATTGCATATTTGGTGACTGAATCCCAATGCAATTGTCATTCTCATTGCAATGCAAGATATATATTTTTTTTTAAGTAAGTTGATTCTGTAAAGAGTACGTTTCAAATAGTTTTAAAATTTATTATAAAAAAATCCTCATATCACCTTCAGAGTTCATTTCAGTGGTAGGAAGAAAGATTGATCTTTTATATTGAATGTAAACAGCACTAGAAAACTGAGGGTAATTCAGCCTTTTTTATTATGCAGCTTGAGGAATGCTAGTGGCCTGACTGCAGCAGATCTTGCACATGCCCAGGGATTCCAGGAATGTGCACAACTACTGTCAAACGTGCAGAATCAGCTCAATCAGCTGAACGGTTTCTATACCAATGGGGCGTTGAGTGGCGTTCACCAGAGCACTGACTCGAGGGTCCACTTCAATGGTAGACCCAGAAAGCGATCACTTGAATACCTGGAGTCTGATCTAGTGAAGAAAGCTAGAACTGAAGGTATGTGTCTGGATTGTGAAGACCATGGCAGTGATTTTATCAAAGTTTTCACTATTTATATAAATTACTCTTTTTTTTTCAGAAACTTATCAATTAATGAAACAAACAACCTCACTGAACTGAAAATGTGGGGCATACGCTTCCAAATGTGTCATGTTCTGGGGGTCCTAGTAAATGGTGTGCTAACCATGAAAAGTGGCTTGCTGCAACGTAATTATGGGGAGCATTACTTTTAAGCCGTTGCCAGTTCCACATTTTTAATATCAGTTCTGTTAAATGGCTTTCAGTAACTACATTGAAGAGAATGAGAAATTGAGCCAAAAAAGAAAAACAAGGAAACTTTTATATGGCAATTGCGATGTTTGTTTCTGTACGCAGGTCTGGACTTGCCCATGAAGATGTATAGAGGGGCCGAGGAAGAGCTGGAAATCATGCATACCGAATCCGAGCCTCCAGTCATTTCAGGTGGGAAGAGACACTTTCCGTTTGGCAGCAGCAGCACTGAAATTAGAGAAGACCACACAGCTGTGGGGAATGGTTCTCCAGGACCAAAAGAAATTGAAATTTTCACGGCCCCTGCAATGCAGATCCCTTGCCGGTGCATAAATAAATATGCATATTTCTAACTACAAAATCCAAATTCATAAAAATGTAGCTTAAATATTAGCTTGTAGATAGTTATATCTGCTGTCCCGCTGCTTTGTTTTCAAAGGCAGCTGAGCGAGTTACAATCGCATTTGGTTTGTCTTTTGCATGAGTAATTTGGGGCTTTTTGTTCATAATATGTTGCTCTGCATTAACTGTCCACTGTTGATGTGCTGTAAACTCTGACTGTCTAGTTCCTGGCCCAGTTCCCTGTATGGGTGCTATAGTAAGGACTTTGAGTCTCTTTTTTATTGTCTTCTGAAGGAATTTTTCTTATGGTTCTTCCGTTTCCAACAGGCCAATTCTGAGGTGTCAGATTTGGTTTAACAGTGACCCCATTTCTACAGGGATCAACAGTTCGGTAACAGTTTCCTCTCCCTACTCATGATGCAAAGGGAATCAGTATAGGCTGGTGGCTATAGTTGAGGACAGGTAGCAAAGAGAGTGTAGCTAAAAAAAAATTCCAATTTAGCCATTTACTGGGGTCTTGAGCCAGTTGTGCTCTTTATTTGTTCCACCCAACTGGGTGAAACTGGACCACTCTGAAAGCGAGATCTTGCATCTCTTGGCCTGGGTATATGATTATTTCTAAGGGAGACTGTAATTGTTAATGTTTTGCTAATCTCTTATGTCAGTTCTTCCAATACATGTCAGTTTGTGAATGTAAGAAATACATTTAGTGTAATTTGCAGCTAAATTTAGTTGGGTTTTAGAATGGTGCTAATTCGATTGGTTTTGGTTTTTTGCAGTCAAATTTGTGCCTTTTTATAACATTAGGTCAGTCGTACCTTTTAACGTTGTTGATAAGATGTACCTGTTTTTATATATAATTTAAAAATATATATACCTTATTGTTGCACACAACTGTATTGCATATAAAGCTTGTATATTTCTGGGTGTTGTGTTCTTAAGGGGAAATAAGCTTTTGTCAAGTGATTGAAAGAATAAAATTTGAAAGGAATGCCTAATAAAACATTTTCTCAAGTCACATGTAGTAATATAACAACATATGTAATTGAATTGTACCGAGTCACTTATTTAACAAATAATAAGTAACCTATCACTATTGAATCTGTATTGTATGTTGGTTTGTTAGTACTAAAGTCATAACATTTTAATGGACATGGTGATGCACAGTCAAGTGATGTACCAGGCATTGCCCCTCCTGTTTCAAAGACATCGATCCTGATCTTACTGGAGTCATAAATTGGTAGTGAGACATGAGGACAGGAATTCCATTTAGATTACTGTTGAGACAATTGTGTCCATTTATCAGGTGAGTTCAGTAGTGAATGACAACGACAGCTGTGGACAAAAGTTTAGCATCACCATCGAATTTTAGGATTGAGACATCAAGAAAAAACTATGTGAACATAATTTAGATACTTTATCATGTAATCAAAGAAACTACACAATGACATCACAAAACCAGAAGCCATAATGTTACAGTGTTTCATGTTATCACATTTAGTTTTTGTCAGTTTTTCGTTAAGTGTATGGTAAGCTACAAAGTGGTATGCAATTCAGTATGTTAACATAACATTATTCAGCAGGTTTCATTTGACTTTATGAAGCAAAATGAGTTAATTCTATAGGTTTGATGCAAAACATTCGGCCATAGCTGTATACACTGAAAGGAAATTATTTCTTTATGTGTATTAAAGCAGGAACTCCTGCCTTTACTTATCTTGCTTTGCATGCATACAAACAGTAGTTTACAGAATAAATTGTAAGAAATACCTTCACTAGAAGCCAATATATATGGAATACGTGCTTCTGTTCTTAGATATTTTTAATAAATGTAGAACTCATTAAGTAGCAGACTCTAGGTTGTAAGTGAATTCTTACCTGCTTTTAGCCATTCATTGAAACATGTATTGTGTTAAACTCGTATTTAAAGATAACCATTCCCAGGAATACTGAATCTATTTATATGGAGCATGGATACAAAATGATATGGACCACACCTGTATCTGGGAAGCCTTTAGAACAAGTTACATTTAAGGAAATGAATGCAAGTATTGTATGGAAACTACACTACACAATAAATGGCAGTGAAAAGGAGCAGGAGTAAATTGGAGTTGTACTAACATAATGTCTGACAATAATAGGGAATGCATACCTAGAGAAGTGGAGATTAATTACACTGTCACTAGTATAGTGCTACAGTTTGACCACATTTGGAATGCTGTTGAGTTCTGGTCACTGAACTGTATACCACACTTTGAGCACCACTAGGTTAATCCAATTGATTTTTGAGGGAAGTAATTTACATTTTATTTAATTTGTATCTTCATTAAAAGTCTATGCAATGGATTGTAACCCTTTTGGGATCCACTCTGTAGTTTTCAATGGCCAACACTGATTTATCAGGTGAATTTAAACACTGGGCTCATTTAAGATAAAGATATTTTTGTCATCGGCTTGTGTGATTAATTGACCAAACAAGCTTATCTCATTCTGAAAATAGTTTGAGCTACACATTCATTTTTAAAAGAAACTAAAAGTGCATTGGGGGTGGCAGGTGGAATAATACTCTGCTTTGTACCTCTTCATAGAAGTTTGAGTAAGTCTACTAAACGATTCACTAGATGTGCTGTTGTCAATAACACTGCAAGTGTGGCTGCATATTTTCTCACACTGGTTGAGTACTTTGGTAAAGTAATACACCACCACTCTGTGATTTGATCTTCTCAAGTGGGGTCACCATACCTACAGGAAGTATAATAATTACTTATACTTACAATTCAGATGTTTTTCTTAACAAAATGTATTTACATTCTACAGTGTAGAATTTGTGGTGCTTCATAAACTAAGATCAAGCTAGCAGCAGGTGTGTGTGTGTGTGTGTGTGTGTGTGTGTGTGTGTGTGTGTGTGTGTACGCCTACTCTTCAAATTATTTGGATCTTTTCCCACCGTTTTTTATGCTATAAATTATCAGCAAATAGCATTAAACAAAAAATACTAACACGATGGTCCTGCAAAACCCGTGAATGTTGCCATTTGTTTCCACTCAGAGTGAAAACAGGAAGTGAGCAGTACAAATTAAAGCGGTTAGTATACGTCAAATAAAGGTGAATACTGACAGACCTGCAGAAATGCAGTGGTCAAATTATAAGCAACTAGCAGAGCACTATCCCAAACAATTTCACGAAAGCGGGGTGAGCAGCTTTAAAGAGATACACACTTTTCAAATTAACCGAAGCCTTTTGAGCAGAAAACACCGTTGCATACCCTTGGTAATGCAAAACTTAAAGAGAGGACGGTTTAGTTTTGGAGAAGCGCACAAAACCCCGATTTGCAGCTCTTGCGGCACTTAATACAACAGTGCCTATCAACAGTGTAAATGCAGAACGCTAATCTTAAAAATGACGTGCTCAGACATGGCAGAACGTTTAATGTACATCAATACCAAAGCCACATTTGTGTTTAAATAGACGAGTTTAAATAGAGAGGATATTCTCAGCATTTCTTTTTTTAAATTAAGTCTATGTTCAATTTTTTTTTTTTTTTTTTTTTTTTAACCATTTTCTTACTAGGGTTATTTATTTATTTAGAAGTGAGTAGTTTTTCGAGATTTACGATTATAGTGTATTTACAGTATAATCGTAAATCTCGAAAAACTACTCACTTCTAAATCTTTTGTAGTCATTTTTGTATTACTTTAGTATAAATACATGCTAATTTGGATTCATATGTTGTTTTTTTCTGACTTTATGTGAAAAGACACACATGTGAAAAGACACACATTTGCCCGTTTTCCCATTGGAAATAGTGATATTTTTTGTGGGGAATAATAACCATTTTCTATACTTTTGAGGCATAAGCAATTAGGAAATAACAGTTACTACCCAGGAACAAAAATTGTGTTACACAGTGTAATCTCAATATGCTTCCATTTTCAAATGTGTTATCGGTTGTATCGCACCATCTAGTGTTTGTTCCGTGGTCTGCAGTTAGCACTTTGGTGCGCAGGTTCATTCCTGTTTTACACTGGCTATGGATATTAATTTTACCATATAAATATAGACGGTTTACAGTATCGTTTTCAAAATGGTTTGCTGTCCTTTAGTTAGCAACAGGAGCTAGGCTAGCAAACTGCATACTTGCTGTTAATGTATGCAAAAAAAATAATAGATTTTATTGAACTACTACAGGTTTTGTATTGGATAATGCACAATATTGCCTATTAAAATATCTAAAAAAAAATTCAGTGCTATGAAGGTTATATTAAGTTTAGATAATTTTGTGCAGAGTTTGTAAAATAAATGTTGGTCCTGTACATACAACACATAATAAAAATTATAACTAGTCAAACATATTGTGCTTTTCCCCATCCAAAATGAAGATTGGCACGTGATATTTTTTGGAAACACCTTTCTATACTGTACTATTTCATATTTAAGAACATAAGAAAGTTTACAAACGAGAGGAGGCCATTCGGCCCATCTTGCTCGTTTGGTTGTTAGTAGCTTATTGATCCCAAAATCTCATCAAGCAGCTTCTTGAAGGATCCCAGGGTGTCGGCTTCAACAACATTACTGGGGAGTTGATTCCAGACCCTCACAATTCTCTGTGTAAAAAAGTTTCAGACTTTGACTAATTCATATTTTTCTTAGTTGTGTTAATGCCATTTACTACTAAATGCAGTGTATGTACACATTTTAATTAAATTTCAACAGATCCTTTCAAACAAAAGGGATTCGATCAAAGCTATATTCATTGCTTTATATCTGTATGTTTAAGAATGCTTGGCCAGAAATCAAATGATACATTTTAGCACTGAAACATTGGAATTGCCAGGCAATTCAGAAATCGAGAACAAGCATCTTTTCAGCTCTTTGACCACTTGGTGTAATGCAATAGTTCCTGTTGTCTGCTCATTTTAGTGCAGTTTTCCCTGCAGCTTTTTAAAAGACTTGTCCATAGTCTAAATATATAAAAATGAGAACAGATGCTTATCCTTTGCCAAATGCTTTTGAAAACAGGCCAAAGCCCATAATGAAATGTAATTGAAATTTGAGGTTAGGTTGCTATTGAATGGCTCAGTTTAGAATGTACAGATATCAGTTTAACCAAACGATTACCTTTGATGGAACATAGAGTTCATCTCTTAAATGAAGTTGTGCAATACACGCTTTAAACTGAGAGATACTGCCAGTTATTAGGTGATGTAAGGAAAAAACTTTTTTTTTTTTTTTTGAGGCTTGGATGAAGGGACATTCATTCTAAAATAATATCCTTTCAGATCAGGAAGATGTCAAGGCTTTAGAAATCTACATGTCTAGCTGTACTTACCTGAAGGTAAATGCTTCAGACGCTTAACATACATTTTACATGTGGATTGCAAACATTTTGATCCTAAAAGAATAATTATCCAGTTTTTCTACATGCACTGACATTCCTGAGAGTGCAAACTATAATTTTTTTCACGTTCAGGGTATTCTTTAGCAACTTCCTGAACATATTTTAAATTATGCAGAAATGCAACAATAAGTATACAAGTCCTAATATAAACAAAGGAGGAGTTAATTGACATTTTTCATAAGCAGCTGATCATTACCTATATTTTGAACCGTTACTGAAAGGGAAAAATAAAATAGCCTTGACTTTTCATGGATTGGATGGACTTGTCTATTATTCACACCTTCTTAAGTCTATGAAGATGTGGGAAAGGCCTGAAGATGTATACGTTTTTAGTGTTCACTTTGATCTTTTGTTAACTCCAGAATATATGTTGTATTTGTGGTATTTAAGCATTTGCAGTTATTTTTATATTGGTTCCAGTAGAAACAGCTATCAGGTGGGTGTTTGTGAATGTCATTTATAAACCTCTTATTTTAAATGGCAGGTGCACCTTTAGCAGCAGATGTGAGCCACAATGGCTTGCCAGGACGGGTGATGGGAAATGGATTTGCGACAAACGGACACGTCCCTCAACCACAGCTCAATGGAATGGAAGCTGAGCCAGCTGAGAGTGGCTCTCAAGCCCCTGATATGTGTGGATCGCTGCACCTTGGTGGAAGCCCCAGTAGCTGTGTGTCACACAGGCCTTCCTGGGCACCAGCCAACCCTTATGAATGTGGAGATCCAGGAGACACACTGCAGTATGGACATTACCATGGGTTTGGAGATACTGCAGAGAGCATTCCAGAAGCCAGCAGCATGGCTGAACACTCCAGTTCAGTTAAAGTAGAACAGCGTTATGACAAAGCTGTCTACAGCGCCATGCACCTCTTTCACGGTTCCTAAAAGTGAGGTTTCCTAAGTCAAGCTCTTGCACGGATTACTTTGTGATCCTCTAATCTAACAGTTACACTTTACATGAGCAATGCTTTCACTGGCTGGTTCCTTATGTTAATGGAAAAAGTAACAAAAGGCAGCGAACCATGCTTCATAAGGGAAGCATTTTTACATTAGTGCTTTGTTTACTTTCAGAAGTAGATTGTTTTTTTAGATGAAAGGCAAGATACTGGCAGTAAAGGTTGTTTCATTTTTCTTCAGTTAATTATAAAAGGAGAAACCTGCCAATTTCCATGTTTTGCATTTTTTTTTTTGTTTTGGTTTTTTTGCATTGCATTAAAAACAACAAGTTGTAATTACTTAGTTTAAAATGGTAGATATGTAAAGTCAAAATCCATTATATGGGTCAAGTCAATGTTTTGATGTAAATGATTTTTTATTGTAAACTAAAAGCTAGATTTGGACATTTTCTAGCGTATGAAAGTTTGAGAGTTTGCTAACAAATTCAGTCCAAGTTTTGAATGAATGTGTTTTGTGTCAATATTGGCCAAAATGACTACGGTATGTGATCACAAGGTTTTCTTTCTAAAGTTTAGAGGCTTCTTGAATTTGCTCAAGCTACGATGATTGTTAAACTGAAAACATATTCAAGCTGCCACCATAGGCTGTAGCACTTATACAGCCTGGGTTTGATCTGTTATTATTTTTGTAGTTTGTGTAACTGCTTTCATTGCTTGCAAATAAAAACAGTATTCAGACTTAACTTGTTTTGTGGGGTTTACAGTTATTTTTGCAATACAGCTATTGTCTAAATAGGTTTTCCTTTTTTTACCATCTCTTCATGACAGACTAACTATTGGTTTTAATTTTATAGTAGCTTTAATACTTCTCCATTTAAAATGCAAGTATAAAACTTATTCTGAACCCGCTTTTTTGGCAATGGTTCTACGCAACTAACAGCACTGGTCTCTTTCAAAGTTAACCAAAATATGTATAAACCAATTATCTATAGTACTGTGCAAATGCAGGCCTCATCGAAACCCATCCCTTTCAACAGTGATAGGCAACAATATTCTACAGCAGGGATGGAAACTATTCTACAGCAGGGATGGAAACTCTATTCGACAGCAGGGATGGAAACACTATTCTACAGCAGGGATGGAAACTATTCTACAGCAGGGATGGAAACTCTATTCTACAGCAGGGATGGAAACTCTATTCTACAGCAGGGATGGAAACTATTCTACAGCAGGGATGGAAACTCTATTTTACAGCAGGGATGGAAACTCTATTGTACAGCAGGGATGGAAACTCTATTGTACAGCAGGGATGGAAACTCTATTCTACAGCAGGGATGGAAACACTATTCTACAGCAGGGACGATGATAAGTCTCCTATTGCATAGCAGTTTACGTCTTCCAGGTTTTATTACGAGTTTGATTAGTCACAGTGTATGTCTTATAGTCAGGAGTGGATCAAACTGCTATGCAATGGGAGTCATATTTACATCCCTGTTCAGTGTAAGTTTTTTTTGCTCCAATCAGGCCCTACACATTTTATTAAACTATATACAGTGTGTCTGAATTATATGATAACTATTTTAGAAGTGGCAAGGGCAGTGATGGTACAGCCTTCTCAGCAATGTTCTTCGGAATCTGCAGGTGTGTCCTTTTTACATCTCCATACACAACCAACCCCCTTAAAGGCAGCAATACAGACTCAAACACCCACTTACATCCACAGACCAGTTTCAACACTGTCCTTGTCATTGACGCTTGCCACTGAGATCTGAAAATACAAAAACAAGTGTTTACCTTGTAATTGTGACATAACTGTGAAGCGCAGACCAGCAATACAGTGGATGCATTCTTACATGGCAACTGTTGGAGTCCAAGCTGATGATTTCATAAGGAAATACAAACAATACCAAGAAAGAATGCAATGAGTAAGTGTAAAGGATGATGGGAAAGCAGCTTCAACTGGGAGCTTTTGTGTCCCCCTACAGCTGTTTTACAGTACCTTCTATAGAACGGATGTCCTGTACAGGCACTGCAAAAAAACAACGTCAGCTCTGGTGTACGTTCTTGCACTTAGCCCAGACTATAATAGTCCTGCAGATTTCAATGTAATACAATATTTACACTTAACAGACAAAAAAAAACAGGATTGTTGATCCTCCTAAAAGAATGGCCCTATCCTTTCTAGATCCTCATAATAGCCATGACTAGCCCTATCTACTGACGTTTCACTAAGAGGCCCAGTAGTTTGTTCAATGAAAGAAACAGTTTTACAGATTCACTTTTGTGATCGTTATTATTTATTTAAAAACGGCGGTATTTTGATCCACCGACGTCTAGATCCATTGAAATGATGCAATTTGAGGAGGTGGACCAGTCCTTCATGAAGCTGAACTTTAAAGTGCACGGTATCTCAATGAGTTTTTTTTTTCAATTGTATGCCTATAATCACCAAGGACACGTGCGTGTGTAAACAGGCAAAGGGAGAAAAACTGGCCTCCGGACAGACAGAGGCGCTAAAGTGGCTGACGGACGTGACTTCAAGAAGATGGCGCATACATTAGGTATAGAGTCCGATTGAGGCATCCATCTTGGGGAGGTGTGAGGTCAGTATCGCGTTTCATACCAGTTAACATGGACATTTCAGCAGCAATTAGATCGAATAGCGGTTGGTTGCAGCAGATTAATGGGTGGGGCTTGGTACACACAAGGGAACAGTGTAACTGAATCGGTTGTTCGGAGTGCGGGGAGTTTTGTACGGGAACAGAGTGGTTTAAGCGATATTAAGAAAACCAAAGCGTGCAAATCAGCGAACATGCAGTTTCTACTACCATATATGCAGGACAGGGAGTAGGTTTCATTGTTTTCTTTAGACATATTTCCAACACAAAGTGGTCAAAGTAATTAATTACGTCACACAAACTTTAGTTGATCTACAAAAGTGCCAAAAGAATCCCGGGGCTTCCAAATCTATACCAGCAGGCAACATTTTCCTATAGAAAGCATTTTGTAGTCTCTGATGGCTGATTATACTGACAATGACAATAATAATAATAATAATGATAATAATTTGCACATTCACTTTAATGTCTGCATTACAATCTATAGTTTTTTTGTTACATTTATAATGCCCAGAACATTCAGCAATTTGACAGTGGAGACAGAAAGCATAACTTGCGCACCACAACGAGGCAAAAAAATAATAATGACCATCCCGTCGTGGAATACTTGTAAAATAAAAACCCCAGTTCGCGGGATGAAGATGATGTGTTTTTGCTCAGCCAGCTTGCGGCGTTGAAAGTCTCCCATCCCTGAAGAAAGCACACGTAAAACTAGGTACACAACAGCTCATATATGATGCCCAGTTTTCTCCAGCAGTTAATTCTATGCAATCCCTTTCACTTCATGCTCCTTCCAAACCCATCACAGAACTGTTATACCCAGAAATGAGATGATGAAATGAGTTCCCACAATCTGTGAAAATGACATTTTAAATTGAACTGCACTCCGCTCACACATTGACACACAGACATGTTTATCTATATAGTTTGGGAATCGGAATCGGAATTCTCAGTTCGTAACCAATTGCAAATACCGCCTCAAATGCACATCTTTGCATCACGCTCCTGTCGTACTTACCATCTGCTATTTATAACGTGTGTTAGTCACATGTACCCAGAGGAACCGTCACAAAGCCGGGAACATTGCATAAGAGACCGCCCTGCGTCAGTTTTCCGTGCTGCGAGACATCACAAGTAGCGTGTTTTATTTGAAACGTTACTGCTTGAGCGAATGTAATAACAAAATGTACTGGATCATTTTTTGGAAGAGGACGTTTTTTCATTAAGCTCGCCGCCCCCCGTTTTGCTTTGCACTGACGGAGTCGTGATTTTCAGTTTTTGCCGTTCTCACAAATCTGGCAGAGTTGTTTGCTTAGGGCGGAGGGAGGCGGTGTAGTTGGTATTGTTTAGTGAGTTAGAGGTTAGACGTGATGTCAGCTCAGGCTAGCAGGCGGCTGATGAGGGATTTGAAACGGTAAAGCAATTCTAGCAAGGGGTGATGTAGTCAGGCTGTGTTTTGTTATAGGCGGGAGGCTTGGCTGTTTTTGACACCAGCTGTGTGTTTATGAGACTGACCCTGAGAAACATGGCCACCGTCTAGCAATGTCGACGTCGTGACAAATCGTTAGTTCTAAGGACGCCTTATGGATTAATATAGCAATAATAGTTAATACTACTGGTGTGTTAGAAAACGTGTAAAGTACACAACAACGTATATAGTCATTGTTATGTGTTTGTAAAGTAATGTACATTTAATAGTACACTCTCAAGATTTTTAAGATGCAGTGTTTTTTTTGTTTTTTTTTTACAATTCAAGTCGTTCAGATAAATACTGTGCTAGTGTAGAACAAAATAAATAAAAACACACGATCTTTCCATTTCATCTTGTAAGCGTTTTTAAAATATCCCAAGTTTGAGTGTGGTTTATTGCCCCAGTCAGCTACAAGCATAGCAGGAACGTGTCTGTTTTGCTAAAACGAGAGACCTAGTAGAGGCAAGACAGGAATGGGATGCAAACTGCGCTGTCAACAAGTTTCTGATGTAGAATTCTCTGAGGGAGAAACAGTGGAAACATTTTGTAAATAACAGAGACCAAGGATTCATATTCTTCGTGTAAGATCGGACGTGATGTGTAAGTGTTGCTGCAGCTTTCTTTAGGGTTACAAGAAGACCCTTCTGTTGGTGTGAGTGGAGTAACCTCAGAAAACATGCTGTGAAATTTCTTTCTGTACTTTCTGAAGCAGTGATTTTAACTATAAGCCCAAGTACAGTGTGGTATTTTGTGCTGTGGATTAGTGTCAGGGATATAATTTTGCACCTATGAAAAAGTTAGAAGGATTTAAAAAACAACGATACCTTTCTGACAAAAAGAAAAAAAAACTTAGATACTGTACATTGTTGACACAGTATTTAAAGTGGTATTTTTTTAGAAGTATTTTAAGGGATTTGAAATATATTCATAAAAATATAAATTATTATTAATATTTCTATAATAATATTATAATAATAATAATGAAGTGGACTTCAGACCTGTAGTACACTTCTGCCATCTGTAAAAACGCCTAGCGGATATTTGCTTTAGATTTTGTGCTGTACTAACTAAGTAAAATAGTTCTTGTGATGCATTGTTACAGTGGACTCGTGAATACTTGCCAAATTTATCAAAAAATGTCAGTGGACTCGAGCACTTATGAATGGGGTATCAATGTGCTAGTGAATATAATTAAAAGTTTTTTTACTTGAACTATGCTTATTATATTATATAAATATATATTAATATATATATATATATATATATATATATATATATATATATATATATATATATATATATATATATAATGTTGCACACTTTTGGGTAAATTGACTGTATCTCACATGAATGAATAATTTGTTCATGACGACATTTCAACAGTGAGTTTAACTTTGTTTTGGTTTCCCTCCTTATTGTGCATTGTCTTTCTTAAACTTACTGTTGTATAATATTACAGGCCTAATCCTAGATTCCTTTTACAAAATGTTCTTTCCAGATGTATTTTGCAGTTCTATAATTATAGACTTAGTGGTTGATTTTATCCACCAATTTAAGTTATAAATTGAAGTTGTAAATAAAAAATAAAAATAATTACATAAATTCATTAAATAAATTGTATTGTAATATGTCAGAAAGGATAATAATCATGTTCCAGAGCAGAGTGGGAGGTTTAACTGTAAAAACAAATTGGTGGTCAGATATACATTTATAAAGTAGATTTCACAAAATTCAGCCTAATGCTTTTTATTCACGACATAGATATATCTTGATTAAGATGGAAAGATTTGTTTCAATTCTTTTAATTGGCTATTAAGGCCTATTTAAGCCAGAATTAAAGCTGAGGTTCAATGGTCACATGCATAATGAACATTGTAAGTGCTGAGGATTGGGTGTCCTTCATTTTTATGGGCAGTCACTCACTGGTACTATCTTATGCAGATCCTGGAAAAGTTTAAATTTTGTCATTTTTGTCAAAAATTTAACCCAAGTGGTATGTTATTAATTACTTGTAAGCTGTAGAACGTAAAGCAGTAACTTTAGGGATAGAACATTTTAAATATGAAACTGTAAAAATGTTTGATTTCTCTAATTTTATATTTTGTTGAAGGTTAGTGCTGTATGTTTGATTTGTTTTAGTGAACAACCCTTAGTATTCATTAAATGCTGGCAAAAAGCATTACATTATTTGTGGTGGTATTAATAAGGTAAATGGTTTTTCATCAAGACAATTCAGTCTTATCTGAGCACCGAAGTTCCAGGTTAAACCACTTTCAGATCTAAATATGCAACAAACTTGGCTTTTAGATTAAATAAATGTAGTCTTGTAAAACATCAACTGTATGTAGGTACTTCAGCCTTAGACCCATTCCATGTCAAGTGAACCAGTGGTGTCTATTGCATCATTGCTGATTTGTCAACAAATGTTAATATACACATCTGAAATCGTTACCCATTTTAGTGTGGAAAGCCCATGTTCTTCAACCCACATAACAGATAACATGAACATTTGTCATTCACAAAAAAAAACCTCCAGTTATGTGTATTGAATAGGGCACATTTGTTAGCTGGCTGTACTGTATGTGTAAAACATTTGTTTACAGCTCTATAAAATATGTTGCATTTGCAGTGTATGCAGATGGTATAGCATATGCCTTGATATTCTACAGAATCACTGGAGCCCAATTTATGATGTATCTTCAGTTCTGACCTCAGTACAGGTTGGTACTGTGTTAATATTTGGTAATGGTTAATTAGAACCCATCAGACAATCAATTTAAACAACAGTATTTGTTTACAACTTACAACTTTCTCTGGTTTTACTATTTATAGGTATGTGTTTGGGTAAAATGAACATTTTTGTTTTATTCTATAAACTACTGACAACATTTCTCCCAAATTCCAAATAAAAATATTGTCATTTAGAGCATTTATTTGCAGAAAATGACAACTGGTCCAAATAACAAAAAAAAGATGCAGTGTTGTCAGACCTCGAATAATGCAAAGAAAATAAGTTCATATTCATTTTTAAACAACACAATACTAATGTTTTAACTTAGGAAGAGTTCAGAAATCAATATTTGGTGGAATAACCCTGATTTTCAAGCACAGCTTTCATGCGTCTTGGCATGCTCTCCACCAGTCTTTCACATTGATGTTGAGTGACATTATGCCACTCCTGGCGCAAAAATTCAAGCAGCTCGGCTTTGTTTGATGGCTTGTGACCATCCATCTTCCTCTTGATCACATTCCAGAGGATTTCAATGGGGTTCAGGTCTGGAGATTGGGCTGGCCTTGACAGGGTCTTGATCTGGTGGTCCTCCATCTACAACTTGATTGACCTGGCTGTGTGGCATGGAGCATTGTCCTGCTGGAAAAACCAATCCTCAGATTTGGGGAACATTGTCAGAGCAGAAGGAAGCAAGTTTTCTTCCAGGACAACCTTGTACTTGGCTTGATTCATGCGTCCTTCACAAAGACAAATCTGCCTGATTCCAGCCTTGCTGAAGCACCCCCAGATCATCACCGATCGTCCACCACATTTCACAGTGGGTGCGAGACACTGTGGCTTGTAGGCCTCTCCAGGTCTCCGTCTAACCATTAGACGACCAGGTGTTGGGCAAAGCTGAAAATTGGACTCATCTGTGGGTGCTTCAGCAAGGCTGGAATCAGGCAGATTTGTCTTCCAGAGCTGTGTGTGGTGGTGTGTAACAGAAGGATAGTATAATATATTATACGATATATATATAGATATATATTATATATATATATATATGTAGTTTCACTGTAATGCTTTTTAGTCTTGTTTAATATTTGTTTAGCTGAATAAAAGTAAATTGCTGGAAACACCAAAACAACTGTTGACCATAATGTATAATGTCTGTTAATGTGAGGGAAAAATTCTACCAGTGATAACCACTTTATGAAAAGTATCCCCTGAAGGGAGCATATGTCAGTCTTCTGCTATTTCAACTTGTAATGCCTCATAAACCATTTCAAATCTCGTATTTTCAGTGCTATGGAATTTTTTTGGGGGGGAAATCTAATGGTACCCTTTGCTATGACCTTGAATGGCTGCCATATTGGGCTAATCTAATGCTCTGAGATATTGGCTTTACATTCCACATAACTGTATCTGTATCTTGACCTCTGACCGTAATGTGCCTGACATAGTGAGGTCCTATTTATAAGTTTCCTGGGTATAAAGATACTACACTATATATCATTTGTCTTTGCAGTCCTTACTGGATGAACAATCCAAACAGTCCAGCGAACAGCAGGAAAACAAAAGAGAATATGAAAAGCGGGTTTCAGCAATAGTGGAGCAAAGCTGGAGAGACAGCTCAAAAGATCATTTTTCAAAAACACTAAACTAGTTCTCAGCAATTTGCCCCTTAGAATTGTGCTTCTGTATACGGACACAAGCTGCATCACCCATTCAAAAGATCACTCATGTTCACATGCACTGCCAGATGAGTTGTGTTTATAAAAGTTGTGACACTCAGTTGATTAGTTATAACTTGTCTGCAGAACTTTCCTTGTAGCTGTAATTGATTTTTGTAGAGGGAGTGCCCATTAATAAATCTGTACAGGTTTGGACATCCAAGTCTGTCTGTGTGAAACTTTGAAGGATAATGTTTTGGGTTTTTTTTTTACCGTGTAAATGAAAGGGCTTGATTTGAAAGGCGGGTACAAAACACTTCCAGCATGCCACCTGTGTTCTCACTGCATTCTGTATTGTACAGACCATATCTACTGTAAAGCCCAAGACAATGACAAAACTGAGTGCAGCTGTGTTGTGGGTTATAATATTTGTATGAACACTTTTGACGTACTTGCTGTATATACTTTTGAAGTTGTACAGATTTTGCATTGGTGATATCAAATTTTTCAGCACTTGAATGAATACCCTTAATAAACAAGTGTTTTGTATATTTATTAAAGTACTTCTGACTAGACTTTCCCAAAGATGATGTTATTTGCATTCCCACAGATGGGGAGTGGGAAGGTAGTACCATGTATTACACCACTGTTGAATGAAAATGCAGTTTTGGATTATCTATACCGTTATGTCTTTGTCTGTTACCACTGATAGCATTGCCACAAGTACATTTTCATAAAACGACCTGAAACTTACTACAAAAGTCATACAGAACTATTATTACTGGCAATGTTACCCTAGGCATTGGCGATCCTGAAACCTAGTGTTTGTATGTAAAAGTTAATATAATAAACAACATCAACTCTACACAACAAAAATATGTAGGGCAATTGGTACCGTACCACTGCATGATTTTAAAATGCCGCCCAACAAATGTTACGATCAAGTAATAGGCAACATGAATTTTACAAGGAAAATAAAAACTACACCTGTGTATCAAAATTTTACAGGCTACTACTCCAAACAAGTACATAAAAAGGGGCAACGTGACTGTCATAAGGAATACAATCTGCAGTACTATATGGCTGGGAAATCTCTTGAAGATACTACCTAAAAAAACCTACAAGATGGCTGCCAGGCAACCACTTTGAATGGAGATTAAAGGCATATTATCATATACCTGCACAGTTTAAAGTTTGTGAAACACAGTCCCGGAGATACAAGCAATTCATGTTTGAGTGGCAGTGGACAAGGAATCAATAGAGATTCATAAAAACACCCCCTAACAGGTAATGCTAAATTCAGCAAGTAAATAACAATGCATTGTGAAATCAAGCACAACGATGCAGATTGTAAAGATGGCTTTTGACTGGTCAACAGCAGCTTGAATAACCATTAAACTTCTCAGGGTGTTGGGACAGCACAAGTGACCCCAACTGCGGCACCCATTACCGCCATGCCTTTCGTTGTCGCCACGTCACTGTCTTGAAGGAAACGGCTCCTGCATCGGACGGGAACGCTAAATGGATTCATAAGGTACAATATTTCTGAAAAATGTGATCGTAAAAGGAGTCTTGAACATTTTCAATACCCTTTAGTGGAATCAAGCGCTTCGACAAATTCAAATATGTAGCTGTTCATTTGTTCGATTTAATATTGTTGGTATCACACCTGTACAGTTCCACAATTACAATGTTGCCAATTAGATTTAAAATACACAAAGGCAATTTAACATTAAATATTTTCTTTTTTTAAAAACATATACCAGAAAACATTTGTATTCTTAGGTACTATTTTTAGTTTTTTACATGACCAGTTGTCTTTCATATATTTACATAAAAAAACAAAAAAAACATTGTGTGCAAGGTAAGTACAAAAATGCTATCTTTAACAAGACATTTGACCTCAAATAAACCATTGCTGCATTAATGTTTGTGCCATGGAGGGTTATTTCCTTAGACGCAAATAATTTTTATAACTTCATTGATGTGGTCCAGTGGTTTAAGGAGGATAAGATAGTACTGATATCTTCATTTACTCAAATAAAAGCAGTATTGATACCCATTACTAGGTAATTGTATAAACACTTAAGAGTGGTGGTCTTTTTAAAAGACAATATGCTTTGGAATAATAGATGAATGCGCTGCATTAAAATACTGGCACATTAAATACAGCAACAGTTTAAACCATTTAGTGAATTTTAAAAAAAACCCAGAGATACATTTTTTTGCAAATGGGAAAGGAAAATA